>NC_091746.1:25874560-25897060 GCF_043380555.1 Nothobranchius furzeri
GGACGAATGATGTTCTGTCCTGGGGAGAAGATAAAGGAATCAGCAGCCAGGGTTTTTCCTGCGTTCAAATTAGCGTGGCGGCCGCCTCCAGCTATGTTTGTGCCGCCTCAGCCTGATTTCACTCTGCCCCCAGCTTTATGGATGCTATTTTAACTGCAGTTGCAGAGTTGCGCCACTATAGGGGCGCTGTATCAGCAGCGGTGCACCGAAAAGTGCTAAAACAGCTGCAGACAAAGATCAAAAATTGTTTTTCTCGCTAGTTGGTACAGATCTACGGTTGGTGCTATTGACGTCCTGATTTTCCCCCAGGCTCTTCCATATCAGAGCAGGGCTGTAACTGTCTCTGTGTGTGTCTGTCTATTTTTAAATGTCGCACTGGTGCAACATCTTTGAATTACTATTTTTCCCAGAACTTTATTGTAAGAAACATGCTTTTTACTGGCTCACAGTGTGGTCATCTGGATGCAGCGGAGGAAAATAAAGGAACCAGCAGAGGCAGAACCGGTCCAAAGTCTGGGATCAAAAGTGCACCCATTGGCTAATGCTAAAGCTAACGGGTAGCAGTCTCACGATCAAGTGGCGCACAGAAAAACACATGATCATAAAACTAAGAATGACTAAACTCTACAAGCGGAGGAAAAGCCCCCACCATCCTGTTTATTCTGCATCCTGCAGCGCTACGGATCAGAACGGCTGCAGATACAAGTCCCATTGCTGCTACAACTCTATGGCAAGCCGTTGTTGTATAATTCACAAACGCTTCAATCTCTGAACATAATTTTAACCGGATTATTGCCAACCCGTACATAATAGACATGCCACCATTACACTGTTAGCAGCAGAAATTAAATGCTATTAGCATTTCCAACACAAATGCTTGTTAATGAAATACGTTGTATTTTACTGCATATATTTACGTGTTATTTTGACTAAGATGAGTGTTATTAATACAAACCTAAAATGTTACTGAAATGTAGGTCAAATGTTTAAAAACATTTTAACTATAAATATCAGATGGTAAAAAGGAACTAAACACCAATCTAATGCATATTATTGAGCCTTTCATAATAAGAGTCTGTTATTTCAACCTGATCATTCTGTTGTTTTATTTCATATTTTTAAGCAGCAAACCAGTTTTGTTTCACGTTGTCAAATGGAATATTCAGTTCATCAACAGAAGCATAGATTAGAACACTTAACGAAAACATATGTTGCCTTTAAAAAGGTGAGGCAGCTGAATGCACAGAGTACGCATGTGCCGGCGCACGGTCAGGATGGTACCACCTCTGCTTCAGTTTGAGCCAGGAAAAACCCTGAGCAGCAGAATAATTTCTCACTGAGCAAAAATATGTGAAGTGACGTTCCGCAGGTCCAAGAGAGAAGCCAGTGAGAATAACGGGTCTGGTTCTGGGTCTTCCTCCAGAACGACAGCAGGCATCCTGATCTGCCTCAGCTGCAGAGACGTTGCCTCGCTGGCACCCAGCTGCTGCCGAGTTACTGTAAAACCCACAACACACTTTTACAGTGCAACATGCATACGAACCAGTGCACAATTATAGCGACTGGAGCAATAATCTACGTCAGTCCATCAGTAGTGTCCAATCCTGGTCCTGGACCACCGCTATCCAGCACGTGTTGGCGGTTTCCCTGCTCCAACACGCTTGCACCTGTGCAGCAGCTCATCAGGCTCTGCAGAAGCCTGTTAATCACCTGCTGAATGTCATCTGGTGTGTTTTAGCAGCGTTGAAACTAAAGCGTGCTGGGTGCCGGCCCCCCAGGACCAGGACTGGGCACCCCTGGTCTAGCTGTTAGCTTATGAAGGATTTAAACATCAGTGAGCTACTATAACAGTAATGATCTAACTTTTACACAAACACATACAAAACCGGTGAAATGTCCCTTTAAGGAGCTGAGCATCGGAGCGACTCAGCATTTGAAAAACGATCCATCATCCAGGTATGGATGGAAAAGGAGAAAGAGCCTGAGGCTAGCTGGATTCATTAACTCCAAGTGCTCCATGTTGTAATTTTATGTTTAATTAAATCTAATTCAGCTCTAATTAGAGTGATTTATGCTTCATGTTTGGCTACATGTGCACCAGACAGCAACCTACAGTATCGACACGCAGCTTATTGCCTCATAAGTCCACGAATGACCGATTCATACTTTATTTCTGGACTCAAATGATGCATTTAAATCTCGTGTATTGATTCAATCAACAAACCAGAACTAATAACGACTCCTGATCGTCTATCACTCTCCAGCCTCCCAACATTAATCCTCCCTGCCTCTCTCGGATCACCCGTGACCTCTCTAAGCGACAGATGGTCATTTTTCACCTACACCAAGTCAATCTGGTGTGCAGTATCATGATGCAACACCTAGTGGACTGCTTTCAACCTATGTGTGGGGCGTCAAGTCCTCAGCACATTCCCGCTGAGCCTAATTCTCAAAATGCCTGCAGATCCACCACGTTGGCCCAGCTGTCACTCAGACGGACACTAATGACTCTGCCAGGCAGGAGTCGTGCATTCTAACGCCTCTCCAGCAAGGCAGCCACTATAATTGGGCAGCCGTTCGATTTTTTGGGGGAAACTTGAATAACTTTATTCTTTTCCACGACATGTTTTTATAACAAAGTTTGTTAATAAAATTCTTGATGATTTCACTCGTTTTTACAAATGCAATAACTAATTAAACCGGCTTTCACGCGAAATAACGACCAACTTACAATGGAGATGAGCCCAAAGTTATGAAAATGACTAAAAAGGACTCAAAATGCTTCGTTTTCCAGTGACTCGGACGCCAGGGGCGTGTCCAGGGAGTGGCCTGGGGTAGCACATGCCACCCTTGGAATCTGATTGGCCACCCCAGGTGCCACCACACTAATTTACCTTTAAATAGGCCTTTCATTGTCCACAAAAGGCTTGGGGGTACAACAAAAAAAAAAAGCATAATCATTGGAGCCACCCATGCACAAAGTTGTGCCTCACCTGGGCCACCCCGTTTTAAAAGATCTGGACACGCCACTGTCGGACGCTGAGTCCAAACCCGGAGGCTGCATCCATCTGAGCACGACTGTTAAGGCTGATTTCGTCACAGCGAAGCGACAAGGCTGACAAAACTCAAAGGACGCGCAAAATGCGTCCTCGTTTCCTCCAGACATCAGGACAGCTCTGATGCGTCCAAACAAACAAAAGCTTCCTGTCAGAGCTGAACAGGAGACTTTCGTTCTTGTTATAACGGAAACGAGAGGATTGCAGTTTTAAACGTTAGCAAATAAAAGGTGTGATTCTCTCTTTTATTTATCTGCAGTGGTCTCTAGTAGACAAGATTACCTTGTAAGTCGTACCCCGAATGCAAAAAGCCCCCATGCTCCTGTTTCAGGATCTAGAAGATCAGCAGATCAGAGGAGAGCTTCAGACGGCAGGATCTGGAGACTTACTTCCTGATATTTGGACATCTCTCCTCTGATTGGCTAACAGCAACACGACTGTACCACTGACTCTGTTTGCTCTGTTTTATCTCCACCAATAACACACCCTGGAGGAGTTCTGCTGTGTGGTGGAGTTGCTAATGCTAACAGTTGGCGTCTGCTAGCAGAGATGTTCTCTGCTGTTTCCTGGACGCTAAACCAACAACAGCCTTCCCCGTCGTGAGCCAAGATGGGTGAGTCCATGAATGTTAGTGACAGTGTGACGTAGATCTGTCGGGATTTTCTAATCCTAGAGTTTCACCGTCTGTTTTCTATCAGAAGCTACTGCAGGAGATAGGTGTAGGAGACTATTTTCATGTTCAGCCTGCGTGAAACACTGAATATAATCATAAATAATCATTTAAAATGGTTTTCCAGTGTCCCACACCTTTGAAGCTCATAATTACCTTTTCCGTCTGGCTAAAATTGGACACACTAAACCAGCTGAGCGAAGCTTCCTTTCTGGGCAAATTAAGGCTGACCAAACAGAACTGGAGATAAAGGAGCGACCCCGCGTGTGAGGTGGTTCAGGGGGAATTGCTGCCGATGTGTGCATCACAGAGTAACAAGTCCAGCATTAATAACGTTAATCATGAAAGGTGCAAAGCTGCTGCAGCCGCTAACAGTTTCTTCTGTCCACGTGCACGGCAACCTGCACCAAATTAAGAGTTTCACTTGTGAACGGCACAACAAAGCACCAGTCGTGCTCATCAGCCTGTTTCTGTCACCACTCCGGTCTTCTTTTCCTTTTAGATTGTTTCCACTAAAGCAACAGAGATCCTTTGTCGCTGTGATTTATTTAAGTTTCAGGTGAGAACGCGTGGGAGGCTCTTTGCTTCAGACTATAGACACAGTTTGATTAATGCATTATTTGACTTTTTTGAGTGAAAAAGCTGCATCAGCTCCTCAGCATGTCACAAAATCCTGTGGATGTTCACAAATATATTTGAATCATGTGCAAGAGTCAACAAAGAACACATATTTTGTTACTTAAGTAGATGTTTTGCATTTCTATACCTCACTGGAGTAAATCTAGATTAGCTACTACAACTAACATTTTCAAGAATTACCTGTACTCCATACTATCTGAATCTCAGTCAGGGTTCAGAAAGAAACATGGTACCACTACAGCAACCATGAACGTTTTGAATGATATCACTGAAGCTCTTGACAATAAGCAAGGCTGTCTTGCACTTTTTATTGATTTTACAAAAGCGTTTGATACTGTTGACTATTCAATCTTGATTGATCGACTTGTAGAAATTGGCTTTTCTAACCAGGCTGTAGGATGGTTCAAAAATTACTCATCAAACAGGACCCAAGTTGTACAGCTAGATGGTGCTGTTTCTGAGGAATTTCAGCTAAATAAGGGAGTCCCACAGGGATCAGTTCTTGGTCCATTACTTTTCACCCTTTACATAAATAACATTGGTCTAAGTATTCAAAATGCTAAATTACATCTTTATGCAGATGATACAGTTATTTACTGTTCTGCCTCAAACTCTACAAAGGCATTTCAGGATCTTCAATCAGCATTTGATCAAGTGCAAGAACAATTGTGCCATTTGTGGTTTGTACTAAATGCTGATAAAACTAAACTTAGGTTTTTCTCTCAGTCTAAAAGAAAAACAGAGAATAGGTCAATTTCTACTGGTCTGGGTCATCAGATTGAACTAGTTTCTAGTTTTAAATATCTGGGTTTCTTAATTGATGATGTTATCTTTTAAGGTCTATATCCAGTATTTAACAAAAAAGTTGAGATTTTATTAGGATTTTGTTACAGAAATAAATCTTGCTTTTCTTTTACGGTAAAAAAGAGGTCAGTAGAATCAACATTTTTATCTGTAACAGACTATGGAGGCATCTTGTACATGAATGCCCCTGTGCACTGTTTGAGCATGTTGGACAGTGTGTATCATAGTGCCTTGCGCTTTATAACAAACTGTCGGCCTCTTACCCATCAGTGTTTGTTATATTTAAAAGTGAATTGGTTTTCATTGCGGGGATGTCGACTCATGCATTGGTTTGTTTTTATTTACAAAGCTGTATGTGGATATTTGCCTTTTTATAATCATGTATTTTATCAAGAAAGCAGAATCAGTTCAGCCTCCGCTCAAGAGAACATTTGCATTTTGTTGTTCCTAAGGTTCGCACAGAGCTGGGAAAGACGGCTTTCAGCTTTGCTGCTCCATCGACGTGGAATTCACTACAGAAAGATCTAACAATCAAGGATTTGGTTTCCTTGAGTAGATTTAAGACTCTGTTTAGGTCATTAGAATCCAGACTATCAGTGTGTTCATGTTTCAATTGAGTTTATGTGGAAATGTATTTAAATGTGAATGTGTTACTGTTGTAACTTGTGCTGCTGCTCTGTCTGTGTTGGCCAGGTCTCCCTTGTATCTCAGTGGGACCAACCTGGTTAAATATAGGCTAAATAAATAAATAAATACTTATTACATGTTAAAAAAAACAACCTCGTTATCACAGAGAAAAGCACCACCCAGGCTGCATGGTGTCGCAGTGGTTAGCACTATTGCCTCGCAACACGAAGGTCGCAGGTTCGAAACTCGGCTGTGGCCTTTCTGCGTGGAGTTGCGTGTTCTCCCCATGCATGGGTTTCCTCCGGGTACTCCGGTTTCCCCCACAGATCACAACATGCCCTATAGGTAAAAAAAAAATTGTAAGTCGCTTTGGATAAAAGCGTCTGCTAAGCACATAAACATAAAAGCAGATCCAGAGGATTTGTGTCTTCCTGACGGAGTGAATTTCATCACAGCTGGGTAATAATTGTTAACATCTGCATTTCTAATGTTTTTACGAGATCCTCACACACCAGCCGTGACACAAACCATGTCACAGTCCAGCCAGGACATTCATTCATTCATTTTGACGGATAAACACTATAGACAACCACACAAGGGTCATTGCTACTATTGATGAACATTTATATTCCAGTAAAGATGATTTTAACACGCATTTGAAGCTTTTGCACCAGAACAATACTCACAGGTAACGAGTCGCCACATCTCCCACCCTGAAACGTGCGTTAAACGTTTTTGACCATCAGTCTCTAATTTCCCTCTGGGATTAATAACGTATCTTTGATTTGATCACTCTGAGGTTAGCATGCAGGCTGAACGGGAAATAGTCTCCTACCCTATTTCCTGCATTAGCTTCTGATAGAAATCCGACGGGGAGAAGCGGGTCAGAATAAGCCACATAGATCTAAGGCACGCTGTAGATCACGGTTCATTCTGTCGCCCCATAAAAGCCTAAACTGGCCTTTGCTTTCATCAGATTCTCTGCCGTCTATTGTGGTGAAGGCGGCGGTCCCAAGAGCGTCGTGACGTCACGTGTAAAAGTTCAATACTTTAATTAGCTTTGAAACCAGTACTTTTTTACTTTTACTCAAGTAGAAAGCTTGAATTGGTACTTGAGCTTCTACAAAAGTCTTTTTAAACCCCCAGAATCTAAACTTTTGCCAGAGTAATGATGTGGAAATGTTTGAGACGTGTACAGAAAGATGGCGGTCTTCTGTGACCAGGATTTCCCCCATCTGGGCTGTCGTAGCGCTCTAGAATGGATCAGAAGACAAATGTAGTTTCTCTCATGCAACAGGCGGGTGGGTGGGGGTGTGACATGAAGACACTATGCAGTCCTACACAAGGCAGGACGCCTCACTAAGACACGAACTGAGAAACGTATGAGATCAGGTTTCTTTTTCGTCATTATAGATTCAGGTTCTGGCTCGTGGAATATAAATAAATCTGTTTGGGGAAAACGATGCACACACACACCTTAAGTTGAGGTTGCCTTCTTAGATTTGCTCCTAGGTCATTTGTCAAAGAAAGGTTACGATGCAGATGAAAAGTGCAGCCTATAGAAAATCTCCCCAGGGTTGAATGTTAGTCCGCTGAACCATCCGGTTGTGGACAGATTGCCGTCAGCCCAGGAAACGCCGCCATTTGTCGCGGTCCCGAGCTGCCACTGTAGATCTGTTACAGAGGAGCCCATAAGGAAACCACGACACATTATGGAGGCTGAGAAAACCACAAGTGGCCGCTGTCACCAAGAGCAGCTTTGATTTGTGATCTTGGAACTGGAGTTTAGTAAAATGGTGGTCACTTGTAGCACGATGTCCCATTTAAAAGGGACATATGTAAAAACCACCTTTTTGTGTTCCTATGTGTGTCCCTACTGCCTCTATAAATACTCCAAACATGAATAAACCTGCCCATACATGTGCCTAAAAACAAGCCGTTTCAAAAACGCTCCATTTGTGATGTCACAATGGGAGAATTAGCATAGAATCACTCATCACGTGCAAGAGAGAGCTGCTCCGGGAGGGTCACCAGCCCTAGTCCGAGCCCCTCAGAGCTTCTCAGCTTACAGCAGCTTGAGTGGTGGAAGGGTGGGTGTGGCTAACTCTAAAACGGCTCATTCTGGAAGGTACTGAAACTGTCAAGGATAAAACTGCAGATATTGCTTCATGTGAGAGGGATTTGGTGCAAAGAACTTCATGAGAATGTCTCGTTTTTTTAAGAGGCGCTGCATCAAAAGTTTTATCGACTCGAACATGACTGAGTCTGACAGAAAGGTGCTGCAAAAATGAGTTAGATTTAAAAAAATAGCCTCTCTTCACGTTTCTTCCTTCGGGGAGAGGACTGAGCCGTCTTAGATCCCAGACAATGACGTGTAGGAACAGCTTCTTCCCTGTGAAGTTCATGAACACTCCCCCTCAGCTTTATAAAAGCCCTTTAGGCCGGACCTGACCCGTTCCCGGAACATTAACCTACATGTAAATCTGAATCTGCATCAGATGTTGCAGCTCGTAAAATACGTGGATTTACTGAGTTTTAAAAGTTACGAGTCATTCGTTTACCGCCTCCAACACAAACAGAGGACTGCTAAGCACCGACCGCTCTGTTCTTCAGAGCCAACAGGGAAAACGAACACAACACAAAAAGAACATTTGGAAAGAAAAAGTTGAAAGCCTTGATTTGAGGAGATAAAAGTGATGAGTAGTTCCTTTAGCATCCAGAAAAGAAAATCCCTCATTTCCTCAGAGATTTGTTGAAAAACAAGAACTGGGCTCTGTAATTGCTGAGATTACTCACTGATGCCCAATTATATAGTGTTAATATAGGAGCTGTGGCTCTGGGACTCAGTTTAATGACCATATTAAAGAGTGCCTGCCTTCTCACAATCAGCTCAAAGCGCATCCACACTGACGGATGGCATCACTCCAGCAAAAATAAAAGACACATCACATTTTGGGGATGAGGGGGTGGTCCGACGGGGCTCCAGAGTCCTGGTTCTCACAGCTTTCAGGTGGATCAGTTTGAGCCTGAGTGTTGCATGAAGCTGTGGCTGCCCTTTAATTCAGTAAAGCAGAGCGGTGGATGATTAATGACTTGTAGTTAGCTGGGAAACACGGTCAATAAGTGCACTAGCCCAGGAACTTAATACCAGGATGTACACTGAAGGCAAGACAGGCATTCTCCTTGGGGGGCAACGGCCAGAGGGGACAGGGTTAACAGCAGTGGAATAAAAACTTTTCACGCTGCCTCGATTGGACTGTTGTGAGCTTGGCTTTAAACTGAACAACCTTGGCAGAGGACTGCAGAAGCAGCTTTCTGAAAAGCCTCCAAGCATGTGTGTGTGTTAGAGAAGCTGATAGACTCGGGAAGAGATAAAGAGGGAGCGTTCATGGGGAAGGTGTGGGTGTGTGTGTGAGGTTCTCCACTAACATGGGGGTGGGGAGGGGAGTGTGTGTGTGTGTGTGTGTGTGTGTGTGGGGGGGGGGGCTCTGTTACAGAGGTGCGTCTGTGAGAAAACTTTACAAACGTGCCTTTAACAACAGAAATGTTGTTGTTTTAGTTAGACATGTCTTTCAGGAAGTTAGGAAGTATAACGGCTTGTAAAACAACACATTGATCTTATTTATCTGTATGGGGGGGGGGGGGGGGGGGGGGCTGGCCCACCCTAGTACCGCCCCTGTCATCCAGGCTGAGAAAGATCCAAAAGAAGAATGAAAGAGGAGATGTGTGACTGATTCGACTCTTTTCCGCACAAAGATACCAAGAAGAAAAACGAATTAATCTCTATGTTAAAATCTTTATTTGGATTTTATTTGCAGAAAACTTCTAAATCAATTAAATTCTCATGAAAAAACGAACCAAACACAGCAGGTAAACGGAACTCACGACCGTTTACTCGTTATTTATTTAGTTAGTTATTTATTTTTAACAAGGGGAATTTAAACCGCGTCGCTGAGTTTTTTAGGCTGTGATATTTCTACATGCGTGCGTTCAGCGCGCGCGTTTCCCTCCGGAGCGGACCGCAACAACACTGACCTCCAGCGTGAGCAGCAGGACAGAGGAGCTGTCGCTGTCCTCGGTGCTGGACTCCACGTCAGGCGGCAGTTAGGACACATTTTGACCTCCACCGCGCAGCTTTTGCGCACGCACTCCCGCTGCGCGCGAGGAGGCGAATAACGCTCTTAAATCAGGCTTAGTTTTTCAATCTTCCCATCAGGAATAGGAGGTGATTTTTAAGTGAGTTTCTAGTTTGCTGCTATAAAATATTGTCTGTTCCGTTTCTCTCCTACGGGGTGGAGCAGGTCCCAGCTCGCTCTTCTGATAAAAAAAAATACAGAAAGCAGGAAAGACACGTGGTCGTTCAAAGCTCTCCCAGGACCCAGCGAGGCGGAGGTGGAGACGAGAGGACGCAGTCGGGATGGGAAAGGAAGCGGAGAGGAGCGAGCCGCGTCTTAACCATGGAGATCTGGCTGCTGCGCGTGTTTCAGGATGAGGACCTAACACTCTGGGATTTTCGGACACTTTATTCCTGAAGGAGAGCCGGAGGATGTGGAGGATTACAGGTGGGCCAGAGAAGAAAAAAGCCATGTGATGCTGCTCTCCTGCTTTTTTCCACAAATGTGGTATTTTTAAAATTCACCTGATCAGAAAAATGGATTATTCTAATTTCTCCAGCCTGGAGGACTGGTCGGAGGAGAAGAACGGCTCCTCCAATTCCACCACCCAGAGCCAGTACACGCAGCTTGCTGCGTGGGGTCTGGCTGGACTTGTCAGCTTCCTGATTTTGTTTACAATAGTGGGAAATGTGTTGGTTGTTATCGCTGTTTTAACCAGCAAAGCCCTCAAACCGCCTCAGAACCTCTTCCTGGTCTCCTTGGCCAGTGCAGACATACTGGTGGCCACTCTGGTGATGCCCTTTTCTCTGGCAAATGAACTCATGGGCTACTGGTTTTTCGGTAAAATCTGGTGCGACATCTATCTGGCTCTGGATGTTTTGTTTTGCACCTCTTCCATCGTTCACCTGTGTGCCATCAGCCTGGACAGGTACTGGTCGGTGACGCAGGCGGTAGAGTACAACTTAAAGAGAACGCCCAAAAGAGTGAAGGGCATGATCGTGATCGTCTGGTTGATCTCAGCCGTCATCTCCTTCCCTCCTCTGATCTCCATGGACAGAAGCAGCAGCGGGATGGATCCCCAGTGCATCCTGAACGATGAGACCTGGTATATTCTCTACTCCAGCATCGGGTCCTTCTTCGCTCCCTGTGTTATAATGATCCTGGTCTACATTCGGATATACCAGGTGGCAAAAACCAGGACCAGGACGCTGTCAGAGAAGCGGAGGGATGTGGATTCGCCTCTGGAGAATGGGATGGACCAAGCAGAACCAGGCAAAGGCGGGTCCATAAAGTCCACGCAGGCTGGGAGCATGAAGGACAAGGAGCGTGAGAACGGGCACTGCCAGGAGCAGGCTGGAAGTTCCTCCCAAACAAACGCGCCAAAACATCAAGCCGCTGACCACGATGACGACTTTGAGGACAGCAGCTCATCAGATGAGAAACCTAAAAAGTGTTTAAGTTCCTCCAGGCATCACCAGGATGACAAGAAAGACAGGAAGTCCAGCCGGAAAAGCAGCTCCGCCTCCAAATTCTCCAGCAGGAAGTCTCGCTCCAGCTCTAAATCCATGGACCTGTTTTCATCCCGCCGCAAGCGCAGAAGCACGGTCAACCGGAAGAAGGTGTCTGCTGCTCGAGAGAAGCGCTTCACGTTCGTCCTGGCCGTGGTGATGGGCGTGTTTGTCGTGTGCTGGTTCCCGTTCTTCTTCTCCTACAGCCTTTACGGAATCTGCCGCAACCCGTGCAAGATCCCCGAGACGCTGTTCAAGTTTTTCTTCTGGATCGGCTACTGCAACAGCTCGCTCAACCCGGCCATCTACACCATCTTCAACCAGGACTTCCGCAGAGCCTTCCAGAAGATCCTCTGTAAGTCGTGGAAGCGCTCTTTCTGAAGGCATCCGCGGTGCCTTCGCCTTCAGGAGTCTCGCTAGAGATAAAGACCAAACGCTTGTGCCAAGGTGTCATTTTTAAGGTCGAACTATACAAACGGTCCCCTCAGAGGAAGCTGGCACCATCCAGACTGCTTTTGGACTCTTATGTGGGCTCCAGATCATTTCCTCCACCCATCGATTTCCTCTCTGTTCATTTAAATACAAACAGACTCCAAACGGTGACGCCTGCCTGCCACAGCGGCGGCACTCAGACGAGCCTCTGAGCTTTACAGAGACGCTCGATTCACCATCTCACCACATTCTCTGAGTTTATCGCCAAGGCCTTGACAATCTCCACGAGACTGATGGGATTAATATCCCCCCCTCCCCACCTTTTGCCCACTTTCCCCTTTCTGTTTTGTAACTCTGTCAAACACGAGGACCAATGGGACGAAGGGGCTCCTGGCTTACTGTTCAAGTAGCAGAACTGTTTCTGCCTGACCCTCACGTTTCTGCAGTTCTGTGATTGTGTGTGAGGATGACGAGTATCTAAGAGCTGCGGTGGATTTCTGTGATGGAGCACTGGACGGTGTGTCTTTGCACGTGATTTTGGCCTTTTGAGAGAATAAACTGGGTGCCGAGTTGCCGTAGGGACAGATGCTGAGGTATTCAGCCTCTGAGGCAGCAGGGAAGAGAGAAAGGACACAGCGTGTTCAACGAGTGGATCTGTGTTGTAATGAAGCCAGCTGAAGGGTTCACCGCATCTTACGCTGACTGTTAGTGATCATCAGTGTGTGTGTGTGTGTGTGTGTGTGTGTGTGTGTGTGTGTGTGTGCGTGTGTGTTAAAGCCATCTCGCTCAGCCAGATTCCCTCTGATTGAGTGACACACGATCTCCCTCTCCTCTACGGTGAAAAACACCTGATTGCTTGTTTTTAATCACCACAGAGACAAAAACACGAGGCGGGATTTCCACGGACGCCGTTTCCGTCTCTCTAGCCAGAAGGGCTAAATGCTTTTAATGTGTGTAAATAATTCAAGAGTATTACCGTGTGGCGCTTCATGATCACACTCGTGTTGCTATGGTTAGGTGTTTGTATGATAAGTGACGCTCTGAGGTATTTTCATCTCATGACGAACCTGTTTTGGTTTTCTAAAAGAACAAATGTTTACTTCTCTGCCTTGAGCACATCGAAAAAGATCAAATAAAGACGTTACAGCAACAGCGCTCGGAGGAGTCCCAGGCTGCAGCTGCACTTTCACCACCGTTTATCCGCTTGTTTCCTTTTGAACAGCCCTGACTGGCTCGGATGCTAACGGGTCAGGAGCTTAACTCATTCACTGCCAATCAGGCCCGGATGTAGGCATGGGCGAGGAGGGGCAATGCCCCCCTAAAAATAGTAACTCCCCCCCAAATGTGATGGCATGTAGAAATCCCAAATTTGAAAAGATTTGATTAAAAAGGGTCAGAGTGCTCTCCTCTCTCTCTCTCTCTCTCTCTCTCTCTCTCTCTCTCTCGCTTTCAAAGCAGCTGCTGATTGGTAGATGCATAGGGAGGGTGTGGCCAGCCACTGCACTTCGTTCTGTCCGCCGTGTCAGTCGCTTCACACACTAGTGATGGGAATACCGGCTCTTTTTAGAGAGCCGGCTCTTTTGGCTCCCAAGTGGCTCCTCAGATTTTCTGTTGCGTAGAGTACATTTATAACCAAAATAATGCAAAACTATGTGTAAAATGATTTTATAATGTAAAAAAATGCAATATATCAAATATTTATCATTTCTATGGATTTAATAACTGAACACTTACAGAAATCTCAACTTCCCGACTGCTGGCGCTCATTTTCTCACCGTCTTCGTCGCACTCTCCTCTCTCTCTCTCTCTCTCGCTCGCCTTTTTCCTCCTCATTCCCTCTCGTCTCCCTCCGCCCGCATGTGCTCTGCTGTGTGCCTGAGTCTGATCCTCCCTTTTCCCCGCCCCTACTGCTCTGTGTGGACAGTCTGGACACGCAGTTACACATGCTGACCAATCGCCTGTAGCTTTCACCAAGGCGGGGGGGAGGGGAGGGGACGGCTCCCAATGACGAGCCGGCTCCCGTCGTTCACTTCAAAGAACCGGCTCTTAGAGCCGGTTCTTTCGTGACCGACACATCACTATCACACACTCCCAGACAGTCAGCAGCAGAACACAGAGATGCACCGTTGTTATCTGAGCTCAGCCACTGGTTGAAGTTTTCTTCTGCTGTCGGTCACTGGAATAATCAGGTTACACTTTCTCTTAGTTTGCCTCGTTCTCTTCTTTCTTTTGTTTTTGAAGTGAACCGAGTCGACATGCGCAGGTTTCTAAACCTAGCAACAGTGCTACGGCACTAGCGGCAGAAGCCGCTCGTCGGCCGCTGCTTCTCAACTCGAAAAAAACAGATACTACGTAAAAACTAGTGGAGAAGTAGTTCAGTTCCTAGCAGTAAATGAACTAGTGTGGAAAACTCCAGTGGTGATGGCTTCTCTGCAGGACTCTTCTTAAAAATGGTCGACTACACGCTGGCCAAAGACTCCAAATTTAATAAAATAAACAAACACATCCCAGAAAATGCTAAACACACATCTCACAACATTCAAAATGAAATTATTGAAACACTGGCAAAAATGTGGTATTAAAAAACATCAAAGATAATTATGACAAAGCAGATTATGCTGGGTTTTGCATTAAAAGCGATGGAACTAGGGACAGATGCGATGTGGAGTGTTACGTCCCCGACATGTGTTGTTAACATGTGAAGGAGGGGGTAACAAGAAATGTGACAGTGGATTTAAAATGGGTTTAATTACCTTAAAAGGTTTTAAAAACAAGCGAGCAAGCAGATGGAGAGCATTATTAAAATACTGCCTAACAAACATCAAGACTAAAAGGTTCACATTTAAAGGACCACTTATCAACATTTAAACACCAACTTCGTTCAAAGTTCTACCAAAACAGAAGGTGTCATAGAAAACACAAGTTGATGATAAAAACGACGCACTACGAACACACTGAGTGTTTTAAAATCCCAAAGTCGGTAAACTACGATGTTAACCTTAAAATCAATACATAGACCACAAAGATCACATGGATCTTCTAAAACATACAAAAGGGGTTTAAAACAAAGCGTAAGGCCTGGAGGACAGCAGAACCCCTAGAGTGCTGAAGGCACGGCCTCTTTATCCCAGGTGTGGGTCGTCAGAGATTCATCTCAGCTGTGCTCCTCAGCAGCCTGGAGGAGAGGAGGAGGAGGGGCGGAGTCAGGCTGATCCCCAGGTCTGGGTGATCCTGGCTCCTTCATCCAAAGTGGCCAGGCTGGTGGCGTAACATGGAGAATCAGTCAGTCATGGTTAGATTTGTCTGTAACGGCATTCCAGAAGAACACCTGATCGGTCTGCTTGACCTCAGTCAGTTAAATGCTGAATTTATTACCACCAAAACCCTTGAGCATCTCTCTGACTCAGGCTATGGTGCAGCTGAAATGATCAGTCAGTGCTATGATGGAGCTTCTGTCATGAGTGGGATCAGGGGTGGGGTTCAGGCCTTACTGCAGAAGAAGGTAGGGTAGGATGTTCCCTACATCCACTGCTACAACCACCAGCTGCACTTGGCAGTGGTCCATGCAATGCAGACAGAGCCATGTGCAAAAACCTCTTTTGATCTTTCAGGATCTCTACACTCATTTTCCACCGTCATTATGTTTCACAGAACTACGACGTTCCCTCCCTGAAACGACTGTTGGAGATCAGGTGGACAAGCCACCATGATGGGACCAAGCGCCTTGTGGAGAATCAGGATGCTGTCATGAGTATCCTGTCAGAGGTTACAGAGGACAGAGCTGCTGCTGCTGCTGATATCTGTACAGAGGCATCAGGACTGCTAATGATGTTAAGGAGGCACAATTTCTTTGAAATAGGAAAATTCCTCCTAAAAGTTCTGGGTTCCTTGAAGTCTGCAAATTCTGTGCTGCAGTCTCACTCTGTTGACCTGTGCTGTGCTTCAGAGGTAGTCAGTGCATCTCTGCAGGCTTTGAGGCAGATGAGAGATGAGGAAACACCTGCACCAGCTGCTAAAAGACAAAAAAAAAAACAAGCTCACTGCTAACAGGTGGTGTTGTAATGTCCACTGTGGGCCACGCAGAAGACTCCACAACTCCTGCAGGCTCTGAAGAAAGCTCTTAAACATTTTGGACATAGTCGTTGTAGAGATGGAGACAAGATTCTCCAAAAGCAATCTTGATCTCATGAAAGCCGTTAACTGCCTTCAGCCTCAGTCTCCCTCTCTTCTGGATCCTGACATGTTACGTCCTCTGCAGAAAATGACAGGAAGTGACAGTGACAGTACTCTGTCTTTTAATCGTTCCTGACGCGCTCCGCTCATCGTGTGCTGCGGTGATTTCACCTCACTGACGCAGCATCGAAACGCGCACTCCGCTTTGCGGTCAGGAGATCCCTTTGATCTGCTCAAAAGTAACTGATGAGGTGAAAAAGTAAGAATCCAGGCAGCAGTGTTTCTGGAGAGTATTGAGGAGATGCAGGAAGATGAGAGACAGACAGGACAGGAAAATAGTTACATAGAAACTAGAAAACAAAACAAAGTGTTGAAAAGTCAACTGTAGGTAGATTTATCTCCACTACATGTTTTATAAAACACTAAGTAATAAACATGTAATATTTATACATTCGATACAGTTCAGATCACCTTCAACACTCGGTCACACCCAGGGCCGTTTCAAGGCATTTTGGGAGCCAAGGCTAAACAGAACCACCCCCCATCACTGGGTCCCCCCAGAAGCCTCTGTGTAATTCCTACCCTGTCCAGGAATATTAGTTATACAGTGTTTGTAAAAGCACCTCAGACATGAATGACATGTTCTAATATTGTCAGACGAAAAACAAAATTGTCGGACACGCCGTCTCACCTGCTTCTTTTCTAAACTCACACAAATATGTCAGTAACAAAACCATCTGAAAGACACTATCTGTGGATTCTCTGAAAGTTTCCATGGAGTCCAGGACAAACTAGAGCCCTGATGTTGGCAGAATCTGATATTAATTTAGCTCTAACACTATGGGTCCCAACGTAGTGTGTGTGGTTTTGCCATAGTGTGACGTAGAGCTGGGCAATAAATTGAAAATTTATCGTCATCAAAATTTGTGACTCTTATGGGTCATTCCCATCTGTACCGGGTCGGCCCGGGCCGGGTAGCCCCAGTCGGCCCCAGCCTGGCCCGGTTGATTCCACACATCCTTGTCTTAAGCCCATGTGGGCTGATTCTACCCACCAATCAGAGGCTTGCTCTAATGGAAGGTGTGAATTTGCTGTCAGCAGTGGGTGTGTTGGCCCTGGTCGGCCTGAAGCAGACCTCCTCGAGAAGAGGGCTGAGAATGAGCCTTGGTTGGCCCGGAAAAATACCAGGCCACCCAGATATGTAAACAACCTACGCTACCCGGCCCGGTACAGATGGGAATGGCCCATTATAGAGATAATTTTTCCCATGTCAATAAATTTGATAATAAAAAATGAAAAGATGTGTGTAGGTTGGCAACGTTCATGTCCTTTTAAAGAGCAAGTCACCCCCTACCAGATTCTCACTCCACTCCCACTTCCTGTTTGAAAAATGCAACAAATGTTGCCTGGCAGACCGAGAGGGCGGAGCTGCTAACAAATACACACACACACAGGCTCACGACAGCATTGTGACATCATAATGTACCAGTTTACATCATAGCATACCTCTTAGCCAATAGCGGTGGCAGATTTAAATTAAAATACAGTGCAGAGTTTTTACCTGACAAGACTATTTAAATTTTAACTAAGATGCACTGAAGTGCCAAATTATTGACGACACGTGTCTGCAGCACGATTAGACACTCGTTTATTTAGTTTATCAGCAAAAAAAAGTTTATTTGGGGGTGACTTGCTCTTTAAGAAGGTGCACCACCTTGAGTCACGTAAAAATATGACCAAACATAAAACATGTGACAGCCCCATCTAGTGGACAACGTTTGATTCTGTGCCTACGTGTGGTTGTCGTCTATATCGTTATCGAGGTGAAGTCCTCAGTATATGGTGATATTGATTTTAGGCCATATCGTACAGCCCTAGTGTGACGTCATCAGTAGGTACAGATCTCCTGTCCTCTTTTTTTGGAATGGAAATATGGTCACCCTAATATAGTTAGAACGTTAATACATGAAGAAATGGTTTCCATATTTGCTATAGTAGCTTTAACTTCTAAATTATAAGAAAAAAATATGGTTTTTGAGAATGACTGAATAATTACAATTTTTGATCATACAAAATAATATTCATATCATAATAAAACAGTCCAATGATAACCTTTCATTCAAGCATTTACATTTTTGTTTAGTGTATATTTCATTAATATTTAAGGACTACCGTATTTTCCGGACTATAAGCCGCTACTTTTTTCCCACGCTTTGAACCACGCGGCTTATAATGAGGTGCGGCTTTACTGAAGATGTTCCTCCACCTGCAGGGGGCGCTGTAGCAGAAAGTGAAACGGGTGGAAGTCAAAAGTGGAAATGGAAGAAAGTGCTCATTTTAATTTAGCACATGCAAGCAGCCGGCACGACGAAGAATTTTTTTCAAATCCATACCCCCTCATCATGGAAACTACACGTATGAGTTCATATGATGCCGCGTTTAAGTTGAAGGCCATCGATCTGGCAGTAAAGGAGAGAAACAGTGCTGCCGCACGTAAGCTTGGCATGAATGAATCCATGGTTCAGCGCTGGAGACGGCAGCGGGAAGAACTCATTCAAGCCAGCTTCACCCGGAGATGATGACAGCAACACGGACAGCGACATTGACATCGCCACAGAAAAGGTATGTGACGACGCTCTTCTGAGGCTGTTCAACTCCGACACTGAAGAAGAGGACTTTAATGGCTTTAGTGCGCAAGAGGAAGATGAGAGCGAATGACTTCTTCTGGTAGGCAAGTGTGTTTTATTTACTAACCAGGCATGTGTTGTGTGCAGTTTGTATTTTCTAATCATCCAGGGCTTATTAATGCTGTGTCAGCGCTGTTCTTTTCTTCTAAACATGCAAATTACGGTAATAACGCGTCAGTTCTGTTTTTATTTTATAACCATCCAGAAATATGAATGCTATCAGTGCTGTTTTCTTTTCTAAACTTGCAGGCACGTTCACCCGTGTTTAAAATTCGTTTTGTTGAATTAAAACAACAACGTAAAACCTCCGTGTAGCGTCTTTCTGTCTAATTATCTTATGTCATGGCCGTACGTGCGCTGTGCGCCGGAGACCTGCATGTGGCTGCTGCGCCGCGGCTTGTATTCGAGTGCGGCGTGTGTGTAGAAAACCTTTTTTTTGTTGGTGCGGCTTCTATTGAGGTGCGCTCTATAGTCCGGAAATTACGGTAAAATAAGCTCTTCCAGTGATCTGCAAGTGAAATATATAGAGTTAAAAGATCTCATTGTTGATATGAAAGCATTAGACAAGATGATGTAATCATAAATTAAATTTTAAAAGTTTGTTCGATCGTTCAAGTAAAATATAACTCAACTTTTTAAAGCTTTCCTGTTTTTGCTCAAAACAAATAAATGTTCATCAATATGAAATAAACAGTCGTGACTGAAATTTCACTGATGATGGAACAGGACCTCCATCATCCCATTTATGTTTGACACAAGCCTGGAGGAGCACGCGAAGGCTCCGATCATTCCCCGCGGAGGTCAAAATGATGCTTACCTGAAGGATGCGAGGATTTCTGCTGACCCAAACACGTTGTAGATCTCACACTTTTCTCCGTGCCTGCTTAATCTGTTTATAGCAACGAGGCACAACCTTCATGACCAAGCAGAATGCCTTCTTGCTGAGTCAGCAGTAGCATCCTCATACTGATAGCTGCACAGAGATCAACAAACAAGTCAGGATGAGCTCCACACCATCATTTTCTTGTGCTTCCTTTTGGTTTTGCACTTGTTCCCATTTGAAGCAGTTGAATTTTTCATTAAATGTTTTCTTTATTCTACGGGTTATTGTTAATGTTGTAGCTTATGTGATGTGACTGAAATGTCTCAGCCCAGTTTAAAGCTGTCTTGAGTTTTTGTTACATCTGGAAACAGATATTTGAGCCTCCATAGGAATCCTGACAAATGTCCAACCCAACTTTAATCAATTTCCCTCTGGGATTAATAAAGTATTTTTTGAATTGAATTGAATTGAACCCCATAATGAAGGCCTACAATGGAAAAAATGTTTTTTCCCATCTACTTGGCGTGCATAGGGCAGAGACATGAATATGTAGATGCGCCATTGGGTGCTGGAGAGTGTAACAGAGTCACCGCCATATTGGGTGGGCTCCTCACCCTCCAAATCCAACTGAAGTCAATGCAGAGTGAGCAACTATGCCAATTTTGTGCAACAACCTGTGTAGTATTAACTCATTAACTGCCATTGACGACAAAAGTCGTCACTTTAAGTCCAACCGTTCACATTTTTTTACTGTGTGGGCGTCGGACGAGCCCCCGCACCGTGAGAACAAACATCTCAGCTCTAAAGCCGATATTCATCTGCATACATCACACGTCATGTGATCAGGAAGCAGAACATCCATGTGTTGGGAGATCGTTTTGGGCCGCTGCTGTAAAAAAATTGAGGCGTGAACCGGAAAAGCTTCTGCCGTTCACAATTCCACAACGGATTATGAAAGAACGGATAACGCTAGCCGCTTCGCCCTAGCCGTACCGCCCAAGCCGCTTCGCTCTAGCCTCACTGCCCTAGCAGCTTTTCTCTAGGTGTTTTGCCTCAGCCATACCGCCCTAGTCGTACCGCCCTAGCCGCTTCTCCCTAGCCATACCGCCCTAGCCACTGTGCCCTAGCCGTACCACCCTAGCCACTGTGCCCTAGCCGTACCACCCTAGCCATACCACCCTAGTCGTACCGCCCAAGCCACTTCGTCCTAGCCGTATTGCTAAAGCCACTTCGCCCCAGCCGCTGCGCCCTAGCCGTACCACCCTAGCCGTACCACCCTAGCCATACCACCCTAGTCGTACAGCCCAAGCCACTTCGTCCTAGCCGTATTGCTAAAGCCACTTCGCCCCAGCCGCTGCGCCCTAGCCGCTGCGCCCTAGCCGCTGCGCCCTAGCCGTACCACCCTAGCCATACCGCTTCATTGTCCTATGGATCTACAACAGAAGGGGCCCATGCATGTCCCATGAATGGTGCAGTCTGCGTCAGTTTTCACAATTGGGACAAAAAGCAGCGACCCACTCTGTCCCGGAACCCGCAGTGGAACCGAGCCATTAGGCTCCTGACATTAAAATGGGAGTCAAGGCATGGGTGGAGACGTATTTCATCCACACTTCCTGTTAGAAAAACGCTTCTGAAAGAGGCGTCACCACACGGACGGAGAGAGAGGCACAGAGGCAGTGTTGGACGGCACCCCCTTCAACCCCCCCGGGGTGGGGTTTTATTTTTACTTGGAGGAAAAACTTTAATACAAGCTGATAAACGAGGATGGAAACAAAGACAGATTTATTACAGAGCTGATAAAACACAGCAGATGGTCTGGATTTAATAAGCAGAACTGCTTTTCATAGACCAGCATCCTTTAATTGTTTTGAATAGATTTCTTTAAAGCAGCCAAAATTTTAACTCAGAGGAAAAAACTCAGTTCCTTTTCATAAAGTAAAAGTATTTTAAAACCGACCAGAAAAGGAAACCATCAGACATTTAACCACAGTCATGTGTGACTGTGGTTAAATGTCTGAGCAAACACGAAGAACTTTTATTTTATCGTCGCCTCTTTTCTAAAGTGACGTTTAAACAACAATAAATCAGAAACAACGTCAGAGCCAACACGTGCTTTTGTTGTGAAATTGGCTTTTTGCAGTAAATCTTTCCAACTCACCGCTTATTCATAACACTTCCTCATAGATCTTTGTTCTCAAGCGTTTCACTTGAAGAAGAAACTCCCACTCATGCATATGCAACAAGGCCAGCAGCAAAAATAGCCGTCAGAGTGTTAAAAGTGCTAATTTTGATGCTCCATTTGTGATTTCCAACTTCTCCTGCTTTGTTTAAGGCCCCGAGTTTTTCTTTAATTGAAATTTTATTTTTAAACGTTTAGGTCGGACATAAATAAGCTCACGCACGGATCTGGGATTTTACAAGCATGAAGACAGAAAATAGGAAGAAGTTAACTTGGATCTCCCTAAAACAAAAGATAAATCTCAGAACCTGTCGAATATCACTTCTTAGCAAATATTCTCATTTATTTGTAAAAACAAAACTAAATCAGCGTAGGATCAGTCTTTTCTGAGAGTTTAGTACTCAGGCACACCAAAACAACCCATAATAAAACATTAAAGTTAAACAGAGCGGTGCCGCTGTGTCTCCGCCCTCTTCCAGCCTCAGAAAAGCTCCTTATTAGGGCTGCAGCTATGAAATATTTTTGTAATCGAGTACTCTATCGAATCTTTTATCGATTAATCGAGTACTCCAATAAATTACCCTTCTGTGTTTGTAAACCATTTTATCAAACAGCATGTTATAAAATATGAAAGGCCTCTTAAAACGAGCGAACAATTGCCAGTTATTCTTCAAGTTTTATTCAAAATTAGTTTTCAAAACTTCAACTTTACTTCACAGTAAACAAATGCCTGTGCAAAAAATAAGTATACAACCTGAGCCGATTTTACCCTCGTGCGAGAATGTAG
>NC_091746.1:25902060-25919560 GCF_043380555.1 Nothobranchius furzeri
TCTATCTGTCCCCCTGCTGATATTCTGCATTCTGTGCTTCAGACTGTGTGTGTGTGTGTGTGTGTGTGTGTGTGTGTGTGTGTGTGTGTGTGTGTGTGTGTGTGTGTGTGTGTGTGTGCGTGCATGCGTGTGTGTGTGTGTGTGTGTGTGTGTGTGTGTGTGTGTGTGTGTGTGTGTGTGTGTGTGTGTGTGCTCTGTCTTCATCCCCAGTGAGTCATGGAGGATGGCTGCTTATACCGAGCCAGGATCCTCTGGAGGTTTCTTCCTGTTAAAAGGGAGTTTTCCTCTCCACTGTCGCTAAATGCTTGCTTAGTATGAGGATTGCTGTAAAGACTCTGACACTAGTCAGTGACTTGATGCAACCTGCTGGGGTCCTTATACAGGAAACGTTTTTCTGATTGGCTTAATGAAGTGACCTGTACTGGAACGTTTACTGTGTGAAGGTCCTTGAGACGACTCGTCGTGATTTGGCGCTTTATAAATAAACTTGAATTGAATCCTGCCGTCTGATGCTACTTTCTCCTTCAGCTGACTTCTACATGGTCAAACAGGCGCACCACCTCAGGGAACGGCTTACGAGGCCTTCATTCCTGCTGGAGACCACAGCAGAAATATGAGTAAAGTTGACCTTTAAGACAGTAAAATAAAGAGAAATAGTAAAAGTGTTTCATTTTGTCCAGCTTTTATCCTCCTGGGGCCCTACGTTTCCTAAAGCGGACATTTACACCACCTGGTATCCCCCAAAGGGGGCGGGGCCTGTGGAGGTAACAGGAATTGACGTTTCGATGCTTTGATTTGACGGAATAAAGAGGAAGTGCATTGTTTGCGCATGTTACTTGGAACGATGATACGTTTTGTTTCTGTCTTGTGTTTGCGGCAAGAAAACACGTAAACATCTGCTTCAGGACAGACTAATCCCTTCAGCAGGTACAGGAACCGAGCCGATCCGTGAGGAGTTCTGCTTCAGTGGAGAGAAGATCGGCCATAATGTAAACATGCACCACAGGAGTTGGGAGGAAATCAATTCTTTAATCAATCCCGTGACCCTTTTCTTCTTCAGGGCTCTCCTCACCACTTCTCCGGTTCCGTGGAGGACAGAAAGAGGAGTAAAGGACTGCATTCCTCCCTGGCTCAGCTTCTGCCTTCCACCCTGTTTCACTCTCAAACAAAATCACTCTATCCACTCTCCATCTGACAGCAGCCATCCATTCTCCGATGCAGCTCCACAAAGAGAGGCACATAGAGACGCTCCCGCCCCGGGAGGCTGAAGCGAAAGCTCCTCTCGGCCATGTTTCCGTTCACGGGTGATTCGTTTTGATCTGATGAATGTTCCGGCACCGATGTTCTTTATGACGTTAGCCTGAGCTGAGACCGTGCTCGTTGGGTGATTAAACGCCTCGATTCTAGGAAAGGAACAAGTTTCTGTGTGCTGCACTTTAACAGCAAGCTGATGATTTACTCTCACGAGGGATTTTCCCCTCCCAGAAGTTTCAATCAGCGCTGAGATCCGCCCAGTGGAAGGTTTTCAGACGAAACCTACAGAAGAGGCCTTGTTGTCTGTAGATCTGCTCCTTTTATTGATACGCGATGTGTAACGCCTTGTAGACTTCATGTAATCTATTACAGGTATTTATGGAAACTGAACGCATGCCCAGACTTATAGAATAAAAGCACGTGTTTTACCCCAGAGATGTCTGACGCTGCAGGATTTTGCTCTGAAACATCAGATGTGAGTGAACTATAAGCCTGATTTATACTTCGTCTGAGTCGGGGCGGAGACACCAACGCCATTACGCGTCCATGTGAGTGTCCTCCAACGTGCTCGCATAGGAAGGCCTGCCCCTATCGTTAAATATCCGTCGAAAGAGACAGAGAACGCAAGCTTGTGATTGGTCAGGATTGGTCCTGTAAATTCGTTAACAGCACCGTCTTTGCTGCTTCAAAGATAAGCGTGATGTGGGGCCATTTTAATCTGTAAAGCACTTTGAGCTGCATTAACTGTATGAAAAGTGTCATAACGTTTGATTTGATTGGCTTACTGTCTCACGCCTCGCTAATGATAACTGACCAGTACCCGTTTTGCACTGCAGACACATTCACACACTGGTGGTGATGAGCTATTGCTACGGATCCTGGGCTCCCGCACCCTGAATGGCCCTTTTCTGCTCCCCTCTCCTGTTCAGGACCTTGGACAGGTCCTCCGTCAAACTGGCTTCCACCTCCGCCCGCCTTCAGCACCCCAGCTGAAAGCCATCAGCTGATGAGAGCTGATGGCTTAAGCTTGGTTTATGCTTGACGCATTCACTTTCTGCGCGGTGATGCGGCTCGTGGATGGAACGTGCTTCACAACTCGTAGCGTTTATGGTTTGTGCGGCTCGTTTCCGCGGTGAGCCAATATTCTCCCAAACTGTAGGGGGCAGCATGGAGCTCTACAGCATGCACCCATCACTACACCATAGTAGAAGTAGAAGTTACTGTTTACAACACGGCATTTCAGCATTTTTAACAGCGTTCTCGTCTTTTCCGACAGTGCAAGTCATTTCTCTCCAAGAATTATTAACAACATGTTGATCACGGTGATCTCTGAGAGCTGAATCATACAAATGTCTGTGTTTACGAACCTCTGCTGTACTAGTTCTTGCCAGTCCGCCATGTTTTTCCGCGTCCGTCCGTCCGTCCGCGTGGTTAGAAATTTTCCGAGGTGCACGTTGCGGAAATTTGGGCTGTGCGGAGGCGCGGTGGAGGGGCGTGGTTGTAAAAATGACACAAAGTGACGCAACTTTTCCACGCGGAGCCGTGCGGACCTCACGGACCCGTCAAGCATAAACCAACCTTTAAGAGACTGCAGCTCTCAGTTCTCTGAGAGAGAACCACGGCCTAACACCCTGTTCTTCTCTCCTCGGTCCTTGGATCACTTGTAGCAAACGGTTTTCAATTCGGATAAGAGCTTTGATACTTTCGGTGACTAAGATAGATAGTTCTTTTGGTAAATCCTTTGGTTGTGTATGGCCGTTTTTCGTTCATTGATCCATTTGTCTGCTCTTTAGCTTAAATGTCAGTTCCCTTTTCAGCTTTAGAGCTCGTTTTATGTTTAGTATTTAGAATAGAGATAGCCGTCGAGATTTGTTATTTTCTAGTTATTTAGCTACGGCATTTATTTTTATCATATTCTCGTGTTTTCTTCCCTGAGGCCTTTTGCCGCAGGTGTTTAGATTTCTACCCGTCGCCTTCGTTTAGTTATATAGAGTGCATTTTTCGTTTAGTCATTATTCCAGCCAAGGACTGAGTATTTGTGTTCTCTCTGTCAATAAAATACATTTTACCCCCCCCAGTTGTTATGTTACCCCTCCACCACAACTGACTAACATCTAAGGGTTTGTAACAGTATGATGTAGCCACAGCTGCCCTGAGGTGCACTGACAAAGGCCGAGGCTGTTGACCCTCCGACCACCAACCCCTGCTGTCTCACACCTCACTCCTGTCTCACACCTCACTCCTGTCTCACACCTCGCTAATGTCTCACACCTCTCTGCTGTCTCACACCTCGCTGCTGTCTCACACCTCGCTGCTGTCTCATGCCTCGCTGCTGTCTCACACCTCACTCCTGTCTCACACCTCATTCCTGTCTCACACCTCGCTAATGTCTCACACCTCACTCCTGTCTCACGCCTCTCTGCTGTCTCACACCTCGCTGCTGTCTCACACCTCGCTGCTGTCTCACACTTCGCTGCTGTCTCACACCTTACTAATGTCTCACGCCTACTTGCTGTCTCATGCCTCGCTGCAGTCTCACACCTTACTAATGTCTCACTCCTCACTGCTCTCACGCCTACTTGCTGTCTAACACCTCTCTGCTGTCTCACGCCTCTCTGCTGTCTCACACCTCGCTGCTGTCTCACACCTCGCTGCTGTCTCACACCTCGCTGCTGTCTCACACCTTACTAATGTCTCACGCCTACTTGCTGTCTCATGCCTCGCTGCTGTCTCACACCTTACTAATGTCTCACGCCTACTTCCTGTCTCACACCTCGCTGCAGTCTCACACCTTACTAATGTCTCACTCCTCACTGCTCTCACGCCTACTTGCTGTCTAACACCTCGCTGCTATCTAACACCTTACTACTGTATCACGCCTCGCTGCTGTCTCACACCTTACTAATGTCTCACGCCTCGCTGCTCTCATGCCTCGCTGCTCTCACACCTATTTGCTGTCTCACACCTCGCTGCTGTCTCACGCCTCGCTGCTCTCACGCCTATTTGCTGTCTCACACCTCGCTGCTGTCTCACGCCTCGCTGCTCTCACGCCTATTTGCTGTCTCACACCTCGCTGCTGTCTCACGCCTCGCTGCTCTCACGCCTATTTGCTGTCTCACACCTCGCTGCTATCTAACACCTTACTAATGTCTCACGCCTCGCTGCGGTCTCACACCTGGGTTTAAGATCAGATCATTCTTCAGAGGAAGGTGCTTCATCTTTAAATTATACAGATATGTGTTCATGAAATTCATCAGATGCTGACTAAAGAAAGCTGCTTTTCACAACTTCATATTCATGCAGCTCAGAGTGGGAAGGGAGTTTTGATTTCTTGTCTTTTCTCCTCCTATGTGATGTTGGTTGACATCAAAGTAACAGTCTTCACCTATCAACCTCCCTACGATGAAACCAGCTGTGGGTTTGGCTCAGAGATGCTCTCTCTTTTGTACGATTAGGTCAGCGTTGCTCTCTGGATGTTTCCCCGCTGCTTTGTGTCATCTCAGATGAATCTGATCCGTCTTCTAAGTCTGACTCCTGCGAGCAGAGAAACCTCCTCCTCTCTCTTTGTGCACTTGCATGATACTAACTGTGCTGCTCCTCACCAAACGTGCTTCCCTCTCCCTGTAGGTATCAGAGGTCCTGGAGTTAAATGGTCCTGATTCACTGTTACCAACCAACAGCTAACAAGCTCAGCTCTGTTTTGTTGTCCTCACCCCCAGCTGGTGGATGCAGATGGTCCCTCTCTTTGAGCCTGGGTTTGTCTGAGATTTCTCCTCCTAACTGTCTCCAAGTTGTCTTGATTGGATGATGTAGTTGATTTTTAAAATGGTGAAAATGCCCAGATGGCCTTTTGGGGCTTCAACTAAAACAAGAAATATCTGAGTCAAATTACACTCAACAAAAATAAAAACGCAACACCTTTGTTTCTGCTCTGATTTTTCATGAGATGGACTTAAAGATCTTAAATTCATTCCAGATACACAGTATTACCATTTCTCTCAAATATTGTTCACAAATCAGTCTAAATGTGTGATAGTGAGCACTTCGGCTTTGCTGAGATAATCCATCCCACCTCACAGGTGTGCCACATCAAGATGCTGTTTCGACATCATGAGTAGTGCACAGGTGTTTTATATATGTATATGTGTGTGTCTACACACACACACACACACATATACATATATAAAACACCTGTGCACTACTCACAGTACACTATATATATATAGACACACACGCACACATATATATATATATATATAAATAATATATTTACCGTAATTTCCAGACTATAAAGCGCACCTCAATATAAGCCGCACCAACAAAAAAAAAAAAGGTTTTCTACACACACACGCCGCACTCAAATACAAGCCGCGGCGCAGCAGCCACATGCAGGTCTCCGGCGCACAGAGCATGTACGGCCATGACATAAGATAATTAGACAGAAAGACGCTACACGGAGGTTTTTCGTTGTTTTAATTCAACAAAACGAATTTTAAACACGGGTGAACGTGCCTGCAATTTTAGAAAAAAAAAACAGCACTGATAGCGTTCATATTTCTGGATGGTTATAAAATAAAAACAGCACTGACACGTTATTACCGGTCATTTGCATGTTTAGAAGAAAAGAACAGCGCTGACACAGCATTAATAAGCCCTGGATGATTAGAAAATAAAAACTGCACACAAAACATGCCTGGTTAGTAAATAAAACACACTTGCCTACCAGAAGAAGTCATTCGCTCTCATCTTCCTCTTGCGCACTAAAGCCATTAAAGTCCTCTTCTTCAGTGTCGGAGTTGAACAGCCTCAGAAGAGCGTCGTCACATACCTTTTCTGTGGCGATGTCGGTGTCGATGTCCGTGTTGCTGTCATCATCCCCGGGTGAAGCTGGCTTGAATGAGTTCTTCCCGCTGCCGTCTCCAGCGCCGAACCATGGATTCATTCATGCCAAGCTTACGTGCGGCAGCACTGTTTCCCTCCTTTACTGCCAGATCGATGGCCGCCAGCTTAAATGCGGCATCATATGAACTCATGCGTGTAGTTACCATGATGAGGGGGTATGGACTTGAAAAAAATTCTTCGTGGTGCCGGCTGCTTGCATGTGCTAAATTAAAATGAGCACTTTCTTCCATTTCCACTTTTGATTTCCACCTGTTTCACTTTCTGCTACAGCGCCCCCTGCAGGTGGAGGAACATCTTCAGTAAAGTTGCACCTCATTTATAAGCCGCGTGGTTCAAAGCGTGGGAAAAAAGTAGCGGCTTATAGTCCGGAAAATACGTTTCTTCATCTTTTAAATGTTTGACCCACACTTGACTCCTTGTTAAGACAAACATCTCATTAGCCTATCAGTCGCATGGCAGCAAACCATCTGGACAGGGTCAGGATGGGCTAAAGTCAACATCTCTGCAGCAGTTTCATCTTCCTGTTCCCCTCCAGCTCAGTGTCATGTGGTCTTAGTTATTTAGCAACAACTTCTTCAAAAATCGTCTCATCTTTGTTGTTATTTAGCATTCCCTCGAGAGGTCGTTCTGTAGCTTTAGAGGATAACTGAAGGTAAAACAGCGAAACTCTGACAGGTTTCACTTTGCATGACGTTGGACCAACAAATCTGTGATGATAACAGGAGCATCAGCTCAACACCGTGGTTGTCTCTGCAGTTTCTAACGTCCCTCAATTACTCCTTTTAATTAGAATTGTGAGTCTAATTACGTCTGCAAACAAACAGTGGAGTCGTTTTAGTCACTGCAGTCGGATCTCATCAGCGTTTCCGTCCGTGTCGTCGAACCCTTTGTCTGAACGTTTTTTACAGCTCCATCCGCTTCAGGGATGAAATGTTTTAACCCTCTGATGCATGAATTATGAAATCCTCAACCATGATTTTTTAAACATTTTTTCATTCATCTTTAGGTGTGAATGAAACAAATTTCAACAAATATTTTTGTAACATTTTGTTAATTTACAACTAATTTCTTACATGTCCACCTCAGTGGACAGCGTGCAATCTGAACATGAAATATGTTGGCTTGACTTGCTGAAGCTCAAATGGAGGGGCTCACATGCAATAAAGTCTTCAACAGCTGTGCTTAATAGCAAAACTAAATAAATAACAATTTTGAGTACCTGTCCACTGTAGTGACCATTATGCATCAAAGGGTTAAAAATCAGGACGAAGAGAAGAACAGGAAGTGAATAAAGTCTGACAACATGAAAGGAAGTCTAGCAGCTGTTGGATTTCAGCTCATCGTTGCTAATTCAGCATTCATTCATCACACCGAAGCTCATTTATAGAATTTATGCAGCGACAATAAACACAAACATTTGTTTGCTTTCACAATTATAATTTCGTCTGGCATGTGGCACATTCTGAAATTATTAGAGAGGAGCTACATCCTTCCTGTTGCCTAATGCATGCTTACATCACTTGCTGGCCCTCCTGTGACCTACTACTCCTAATTTATAGGACAATACACAGGAGAACATTTCTTTTTTTTAATGTTTTTATTTTTTTTCTGTGTCCTGTCTGGCTGTGAAGCAAACAGAATTAATGTCTGAATGCTGGTGACGATGGTGGAGCATCAAAGCGTCTGCTTTTAATGTCACGCCTGATACTTAAAACTTTATCGTTATTGTTTTTGAATGATTTTTAATTCCGACCAGACACGGAGACAGAGGTGAAAGAGAAAGGAAGAGACAAAAAGAGTCTCTTCTAGACCTGCAGAAAGAGACAACAACAATACAACAAGAGCAAGCTATCACTGCGTCAACTTGATGAAGAAATGTAAAATCAACATTGTTTAACTGAACAATCACACGTGTAACGTGATGAAGGAGCCATTTCTACCCTAACAGCTGTTTCCTTTTGACACAGTGTCAGTGTGTCTGAAACAGCCTGAAGGTCATACAGTCGTTTCTAAATGGTTTACATTCCAGCAAGAAGACAGAAGAAAGAAGAATGAACTCTTTTCTTTTGATTAATCAAAGAACTCTATTTTAATAAAGCTAATCCATCATAGTGTTAGTCAATATAATAAGATGTGACCGACCTGTGAAATTAAAATATTAATTATTTTATTATGATCTTAGAAATGAAGTAATGTAACTTTAAATGGTTCAACAGGACTCATTTCACGTAGTGTTAAAAGGACTTGACACATTTTGTTTCACTGATCCAATCAGAATCTCACAGATCTGACGGAGGCGTGCTTCTGACGGTGTTTGGTAATTTTCATTCAACAATAAACCATAACATCCGAGGTATAAAACAGATGCCACGTCAGCTCTAATGCAGTTCAAAGCGTTCCAGAGCAAAGTGACAGAGTGGCCAATCCTCAACTTTAACCCTTCAACCGAAAGAACCACGACAAGCTGAGAAAATCCAGTCGCTATAACAACAAGCAATGACAACAGCTCCTTTCAGAATAAGAGCTCCACTGACCCAGGCTGGGTCCGAACAGACGCCAAGAAAAGAGTTGTGTGCCGGCAGTATCTCGAGACGGGTCTGGTCGGAACCGCAGCTCTGCTACCAGCTCGGTGTCCAGAGAGGGTCCGGGTGGACCTCGGCATTCCTGATCTCACAGAGGACTTCCACCAGGCAGGTAGGCGCGGCTTAATGGTGTCTCATGCAGTTCTGAAACGAACCCCAGCTTATTCCAAACCAACATCTTCAGTTCCTGTCAGAACTAATCGCTTCTTCGGATTTGCGGGTTCTGATTTATATGACACGTCATCCATTCACCGCCTCATCCATTTTTAGTCGCACTATACACTTAGTTCTTAAATAAGCCTAGTTTAATATTTAGTAATACAATTTCTTAACTTTTAAACTTGACTCGTTCTATTCTCTGAGTGAATACATAACGGTTACATGATCTCTGCATTAAAAAGACCCGATCTTCATGTTTAACCAACCCCGATCCGTGAGGCGGATTTCATATTTCCTATGGAATCCCACGCCTTACGGCTCATTAATTAAAATGTAAGAACCTCTCATTTTTCCCTTACACATGATAATAAATGACAGTGCATTAAGTGCCCACCATAGCCTTAAGACATGTGTTGAACGTGCCCAAGTCCATACTCATGAGAGCACATGTGAGCACCTGTGTGTGTACACGCGCTTGTTTATGTAAGGTTTCTCTATAGGAGCGTCCAACAGAGAGTGTGAGGGGCCACAGATCTGCCCCCTAAAGATGTGCAGGAGACAGAGGGAGTTCCAAGTCCCAGAGATCCAGGAGCTGCCCCAGAGCACAGGAACCCCAGGGAGACTGCGACCAGAAAATCCCCCGCCCCCCTCAAGAGACACAGAGGATCGTCCCGGGGGGCAAAACCAGCAGCCGGCAGAGTCCCGGGAGATATCAGCGGCAAGCCCACAGGCCCGCCCGCAGCCTCCCAATCCCTAGCCAGCCGAGCCCCAGCGACCGGGGACCCAGGGGCGACCACCCCCCGCCGGGGACCCAGCAGAGCCCAGGGACCCAGACCCCACCAGGCCGCCACCTGGATTGATCAAACAGAAGCCAAAAATCTTAAACCCCCTGACCCGGGAGCCACGACCCAGGCAGACCAAGGCACCGCACCCCACACCAGGTGTGGCAGGGAGAGGGGAGACAAAGATCTATATCATCAAAAGAAGTCCCAGGAGAAGGGAGGAGTCAAAGGCCCCACCTGACATATACAGTCATACACAAACACAGTCACACACTCCCTCCCTCATGCTCACACATGCACATACAACCAAAGACTTAGAAAAATGCACTACGGATACCCACTCATGCTCCCCATTCACAACCTATTCACTCTGGTCCCGGTACTGCTGCACATGGGGTACAACCATTACCGGTTCCCAGATTTCAACCCTTTCTGCTGGGGTGCTGATGAGCAGGCTCCCCTGCCCAATGCTGAGCACAGCAACCCACCACCCCAGACCCCAACTGGACGGCCAGATCTCCCTCCTAGCCTCCAGCCCCAGGAAGCCAAGCGACAACAGAGGTGTGCTAAGACCCTGCTCCAATATAGTGTTAGTGAGTGTTGATGAGGTGTATTCCATGGCTGTGGTGAGTGAGCAGTGTGGGCATCGTCTGGCCATTGCCAGCTGATGCCACCACACCACCCCACTTGCACCCACAGCCCTCAGTGTCTAAGTGCAGTTTAAAATTGGAAGTGGGCACTGGCACTTGGGATGAGGCTGAGAAATCCCCCTGCCAAATGCCGTTGGATGTGCTCACTCCCAAGGCCCTAAGTGTGTGTTTGCGTGGAATGTCGTTGGTGGAAGTGTTTAAGGTGCAAATAAAATTGTGTGTGGGGGGGGGGGGGGGTCAGGTTGCCACAGGAATGTGGAAATGGGGTCCATACCCGCACTCCCTGACTTGTCCACCCCCCAAGGTCCTATGTGCATGTTTGTGTGATGATGTGATGGAGCAGGAGGAGAGAAATATGTGGGGATGGGGAGGAATGGCTGGTTGGACTTGAGCCCCTCACTGGCCCCAATAGGCACCTCTGTTGTCAAAATGCCACCCAGGGCATGGAGACCCCTGCCCATCTTGCATGGACCCAAAGCAGCAGCATTGCAGAGCCCCATGGAGTCCGAGGGCACCAACCAAGCCCCACCCCAGCAGAATATCTATGCCCATCCCCGCATTTGCACAACTTCCAGATTATATAAGACATAGGACATCCAGGTAAGGTTGGGTCCTCCCCCTCCTGGACTTCCCCCTCCCCTGTGATGGACAGCAGAGGAGCCAAGGTCTATCTGAGGCCCCTGAACACAATTCAAGCACTGCTGCATGTTCCTGCCTTCTCCCCGGCAGCATACATGTCAGGATCCAACCCCCAAGGCCCTGCCCAGATCCCCCCACGGGGCCGGCCACCCCCACACCTCGGGCCTCCAGGCCCCATCCCAGACCCGCCCAGGGGCAATGCAGCTGCCGGACAGTGACCCATGGCCAACGCCAAGACCTCCAAGGGGCCCCACTCACAACCACCAGTAGTCCACCCCCCAAGGCAACCCAAGCACCTCCAGATGGGGGCAACAACCCCCCCAGCCCCAGACACCCCCAGTGAACCCACCTCCAGGGAACGTCCAGATACTCCAAACTCAGATCCTCCACCCCCTCACCCACATCATCCTGCAGGACAATATCAATGGTCCCCCGTCATCGCTATGTGATGGAACCGATCAAAGGAGCCCAGAGAGATTGATTTGAAGTGGAAGCAGAGGCTATATCAAGTGTAATATGATTTAACAAAAGATTTCTATACTGGTTGATGCAAAGAGTTTCTCTATTTTTCCAATTCAAGAGGATAGTTTTCTTAGCGATGCATATGGCAGTCAGAACCACGTGACCCAAAGATGTTTCAATCGGGACATCGTCCAGGTTTCCCAGTAAACAAAGAGAGGGGGTGCTTGGGATATGACGTTTCAGACACTTTGACAGATCCTCACATACTCTACCCCAAAATTCCTGGACAGGTGGACAGAACCACAGTGCATGAATGTAATTGTCAGGAACGCTGTTTGTGCAGTGTGTACAGGTGTCAGACGACACAAACCCCATCTTGAACATCCGATGACCTGTATGGAGTACTCTGTGTAGAATTTTGTACTGAATTAATTGTAAATTGGAGTGTTTGATCATTTTTAAAGTTTTTAAACAAGTTTGGGACCAGAAGTTCTGGTCAAAGCTGGCTGATAGATCCACCTCCCATTTTTCAATAGGGATTACTATTCTATCATCTATTTTGGACAGTGTCTTATATACTTTAGACAGTAGTTTGGGGGGTTGAGATTACAGAAGTCTAATACCCTTGGTGGTGTTTGTAATTCTCTTTTACTGGAGAGCACTCCAGAGAACATTTCATAAATGAATGCACGGACCATTAAACATAAATTAAACATGTTAAATTTTGCATGCAAAACACAATGAAGAAAGGTCCTCTAATGAGTCGTACATATTCCAGCATAACATTTCCAGTTGTTCTATTCCCCCGAATGCGTCCAGGCTCTGCAGCAGCTGGAGGACTAAATCAACTCAAGTGTTTAACCCTTTCAACTTCTAATGTGAGCAAAGTTTTAGTTGTCGGGCTTTTATTTTGATAGCATGAGCTTCCTTTGAACATGCTAACTCAAAGGGAGAAACTCTTAATTTATGTAGGACTCGGGATGCACCGATACTGGTATCGGTAATCAGTAATATTGATTTCTTCCTTTTATCAAACAGCCTGGATTGTGTTTAGTAGTGGTGCTGTACGGTGTTAGTTATGTTCGTTTCAGCAGCCCGTTGCTTCGTTCACATTGTTGTTGCTTTCACCTCTTTTATGAGCTCTATGTTTATTTTTGTTAAATTAAGTTTTGGTTAAGAATAAAAAACTATTTTACTGCTCATGCTTCACCACTCGGTCCCTCACTGCTGCTAAAGAAAAGGCTGTTTTGGTTCATTTATGGAAACTCATATTTCCATTTAAACTAAATGATTTTAGTCAAACCTACCAATAAATGATAACGTGTAAACAAAAACAAGAAAAGACAGAGTCAGCTCTAAAACGGTGTTTCTGCAGCATCTCCGGATCCAGAGACTTTAACAGATCAGAAACAACAGACCCGTGAGTCAGGTGGACACGTTTGGACGTGAATCCCCGTTGGTGGGAGTTTAGTTCTATGTAGATAATCCTGGACTCCATCTCGTGTCACACAGGCAGCATTGCGTTGTTTGATTACCTTCTGCTTGTGTGAGTCTGAGTTTTAGTGAAATGAGTCATTAGCTGAAGCAATCTGTGCCTATTAGTCTGTTAATCTGCCTAATTAATATGACTCCTGGGTAAACAGCTCGGTAGAGGCAGATTAGTGGAGCTGCTTCACAGACAAGCAGATCAAAGAAACTCTGGGATAAACACTCAGGTTTAAGCTGCCAACATATCCTCCACATAGACAACCAGATAACAGACAGAATGCCGTCTTAATGCTTTATTTTTTCTGCTTAAGAGACGATGATTAACCACTAATTGGCTGTGGACTGAACTTAATCGTTTAGCTGATATTTTCTATCAGTTTAAACCAGGTTTTTGTAAATGTTTACATTAAAGTGACAGTGTGTATTGTCCCCGGCGATAGGGGGCAGTAGATACCTAAATAACTGCAAGCAAGCATTATGTTTGTGTTAAAATAAGACCTTAGCAACGGATGGCCTATAGGGCCAAAAATCCCTGAGAGTGCAACCTCCAGCAAGATAACGCAACAAGGTTTATTACTGCTGAAAGTTTTCCAACCATTTTTGACAAATCAGTAAATGCATTTTGTCCTTGCAGGCTTCCGTAGAAGGAAACATGGCATCCAATATGGCGTTGCCCATAGACTTAGACCCGCCCTGTGTATTTTAGAACAGATTTTTATGGTTACTTGTTATGAAACCACCAATATTTTTCTACAACTGGGTATCTTTTTGTTTATTTACTACAACATTTCGATGGATATTTCCAGAGATTAATGGTAAAAACTACACACTGAAGCCAGAAGAGTTTAGAGAAGCCCTTTGTAAAAATGGTAAATGGCCTGTATTTGTGTAGCACCTTCTTAGGAGTCTACAACCCCCCAAGGTGCTTCACAACACAACACAGTCACACACACACACACACACACACGCACACACACACACACGCACACGCACACACACACACACGCACACACACACACACGCACACGCGCACACACACACACACGCACACGCGCACACACACACACACACACACACACACACACACACACACACACACACACACACACACACACACACACACACACACACACACACACACACACAGGATTTCCTATAAGATGTCTGTGAAGTTTAAAGATGCATTTTGATGCCAACAAAGCACAAAAGTTATTTTAGGTTTTGTGTGAAAAGATGTACAGGTCTACAGCTTTTCCCAGCCAGCATACATAGGTGAGCTCCATATATATATATATTTATATATATGTATATATATATATATATATATGTATATATATATATATGTCTCCTTTAAATCATATATATATATGATTTAAAGGAGACATGATGACTTTTTGAGTTAGAATCACAGCCAGTGTACATAAGAAAATGTTGATTATGGCAACATATGGTGATATTTTCCCCGGCGATATTATATCGATATTCAAAAGCTGTGTATCGAATATATTGATATCGCAATATATCGTGATGTTTTTTCTTGCAAAAATGTATCGATATTCAAAAGTTGTGTATCAAATTTTTGGAAGAATTTACATGGAAACATTTGTGCATTTTCTTTTCTTGTGGTGCAATTCAAACGCTGACCACTAGTTGGCAGCAGTGTGTAATGGGTTTTGTTTCTACCATTGAAATGTAAATCCCTCTGTTATGGTTAAACATGTTAAGTATCCGTTTGGACTGTTTATTGAATTTTCCTATAATAAATTTAGTCTAAAAAATCGCGAGTATCGTCTGACTGAATGTTTCGCAATATATCGTGATATATTGTATCGTCTCCCCTGTATCGTAATATGTATTGTATCGCCAGAATTTCACCAATACACATCCCTAATATATATATATATATATATATATATATATATATATATATATATATATATATATATATATATATATATACATATGATGATTTTGCCCATTTTCCAAATGGGACCCACACATGTACGCTGGCTGTGATTCTAACTCAAAAAGTCATCATGTCTCCTTTAAATCATCTCCATGAGTTTCAGATTTCGTGGCATCGTCGAATAAAAGATCAACAATACTTAAATATTATAACAGAGTCTAAAACATTATAAAGCAGCTGATCTTGTTTCTAATTCACAATTACCGATTTAGTAAATGAAGACCATCACACGTTTCCTGTGGTTTGTGATGCACCGGTGTGGTTTTATTCCACAGGATTGGTGTTGGAGAGCACTCCAGAGAACATAAAAGATAAACAGTGTAAAAAATCAAGATGGCAGCTTTATTAAAGAAGATAAACGACTGTCTTCCAACTGTGGATGATGTCATTAAATCAGCAGTAACTAGCAGTGAGAACATCATTCACAGCTGAGTCTGGAGACACCACAGCCATGAAATATGACTGAGAAACTCGTCTAAACACACAAGCCCTTTGATTTTTATTCATTCATAGATGCATCAACTGAGAACTAAACCATAAAGTATAGAAATCAACTATAAGCTGATGGTTCTGGTTCTGCACGTCAGAAGCTGGAGGCCACATTCAGAGGCCATGCGGACAATAAGGAGACAGCATGAGGATTTCTACTTTTTAAATGTTTATTTCATTAACCCTGAACTTCTCATCAGTGTTGTGACACAAATAGTAGAAAAATGGAGAAAAAGTTTCTGATGCTTAAAATGTTTCGGAGGATTTCTCTGATCCAAAGCAAGATTTATTACAAAATAAGCGATGAGGGTCATCTACAGCTCGTTTCATCAGACGACCCCGAACGCCGGGCCAGTCGGTACTGATCTGTGGATCGTCTGGTATCCGCGTCCTCAGAAGGAACAAAACGTATTTGAAAATCATTTAATAATAATAATGCATTGAACTTATATAGCGCTTTTCTAGACACCCAAAGACGCTTTTCACACACTCTCACATTCACACACTGCTAGTGATGGTAAGCTACTTGTAGCCACAGCCGCCCTGGGGAGGTCTGAAAGAGACGAGGCTGCCATTTGGTGCCGTCGGCCCCTCTGACCACCACTAACACAGGCAAGTTGGGTGAAGTGTCTTGCCCAAGGACACAACAGCAGGATACCCCTGACGGGAGCTGGAATCGAACCCATGACCCTCCGATCATGAGGCAACCCGCTCTACCACCTGAGCTACTGCTGCCCCGAGCCCCATATAATTCATAGATATTAGTCTGCTGCAGGTTTTATTTGGAAAATTATCATAATTACTTACATTTTAAAATGAATTGTGTCACAGATGGGACTAGAATTAAATTTGTGCACTTTTTGCACATTTTTCCCCACGATTCCATAGAAGCGTGCATAATATCTTCAGAACACCCCGGATATCGTCTCTGCAACTTTAATGTTACTGAATCCACTCGATCTAGTGGATGTATTTACCTGTGTGTGAAAACACGTTTCTAGTTCAGAATAAAAACTCTACTCAACAACAAACTATCTTTTTATGCTGGTTGTATTCGTGTTTTATCTTTATGCACAAAAAAGGGACACATCTAATGTCAGAAAGATGTGAAACAGCTGATTTAAGGAGCTGAACGCCCAATTAGAGTGAACGCTGCACTGACAGACCCACAGCATTGCACCCCATGTTCAGAGATGCCACACACACACACACACACACACACACACACACACACACACATACACACACACACACACACACACACACACACACACAATGGCATGCCCACCAGTCATCGCCACAATCAGAGAGGACATCTAGAGACGAAGTCAGGACGTGTTACCCTGCTAACAAAGGCGGCTTTGCTTAATAATGAATCTCTAGTGAAGCTGAATTATACTTTATTTATCTGTAAATGTGCCGTTTATGTAAAACTGCTCATTAGCTACCGAGGAAATAGTGCCAGGAATACAAATCCCAAACTTCCTCTCACCCGTGTCACTCTGTAGCTCTCCTGGAGGATCTCATAGCATTCCCAGCTCAGCGAGGAGATAAAATCCCTCTGGTGAGTTCTCCTCCCAGTGATGTGATGATCATTTATAAAAGTGTGTGCGCTGGTTTAACGTGATTCCCGCTAAAAACATTTTCTGGCAGAGTTTCTCCGTATCTTAAAGCGGGCCTAGAAGTAGGGTCGGGCATCGTTTGATTTTGAACGATTCCGATTACAATTTCTCGTTTCGATTCCGGTTCCTATCTATGATTCCGATTCTTTCAAGACATGACATGTTTTACATGAGCCAGCTAGCCACAGGTCCTACTTGATGAAATAATCTCAACTTCAACATGAATTTTAACTCTATGAACAACATCACCTTCATTTAGACAAAAACATGTTTATCCAGCAGGAGCAGCCCTGTATGGCGCTCAGCCAACTGTAGCCACAGGTGGGAGGGAGATCTTGGGAGGAGCGCAGAGCACATTGATTCCTGCAGGCTGATGACCTTGCTAGGCAGAAGTCCACAATCTGAAGGCGGGGTGGGGGTGTGGGGTTTTCACAGCATCTGTCTGCATTCCTTCCTTCGTGGGGGTTGTTGTTAGCAGCTTGAAGGCTGCCTTGGCGTCAGATTT
>NC_091746.1:25924560-25947060 GCF_043380555.1 Nothobranchius furzeri
ACCTGTAAAGCACTTTGAGCTGTATTTTTTTCTATATGAAAAGCGCCATACAAATAAAGTTTGATTGATTGAAAATTATTTATAATTCTACAGAAAAGAAGAATTCCATCATTTGGTTTATTTTTTTGGCACACAATGTAATAAAGATGAGTTTTTATCTTTGTTGCTGACGAGTTTTGGTTAACGCTGTAGCCATCCTCAGCATCTGATACCAAAATACCAAAGACATTCAAAGAAAACAAGAAGCTTTATGAAAAACAAACTCCTATGGTAAGCCCTGCTTCTTCCTCATCTCCAAGGTCGGCTTGAGGACGTTGTCCTGGGGGATCTCATTGTATTCCCAGAGATGGAAGCCTAATTATACTTCTCTGTCTGCGTCCAGGCGAGGGCTCTCCAGCAGGCTCGCAAGGACGGACGGAGTCAAGCCCTCTTTTCTAAACGTCCGTCCAATGAGACGGAGAGCGCAAGCTTGGTCAGGACGCCGCTGTTGTTGACAGCACCACCACTGAGCTCTCGAAAACACAAAGAGAGCCGAGGATATCTAGCAGCTGACACGGAGCAGCTTGGAGAATACTGTGGTATCTAAAGAAAATACCGCAGCAGTAGAACTTGGTTACTATATTTGGTCAGAGGATTCACTCTGGTCCACGTAAGCATTTCTTTGTGTGCAGAAAGCCTCGGGTTATTTAACGTTAATATAGTAAAGGTATGGATTGGTTCGTCCAATCTGGGTGGATGCTATCCCCTCCTTCTATGGGAATGGTAAAGTGTTCCCCAAGTCAATAAAAAGGAGCATTTGGGTGTTGTTCCTCCTGGTGCATCGAACCTGTACTGATGTGGACTCATTCATAGGGATGGGTACCTTTGACATTTGAATCGATTCGGTACTAATTCCCGGTACCTAGGAATCGATACCGGTACTTAATGGTACACATTTTAAATACTTTTGAGTGTTTAATATTTTAATTCTATTTTATAATTAAATATATTTTTTCTCAATATATAACAATATTTGATAAATATCACAATAAATAACATACAACTGTTTGTATTTTAACATCGTCCTTGTAGTTTTATAAGCTGATAATTAAACTGAAGCAAACATCTTTACTGTGAACTAAATTTACTGTGTATCTTCATTCCTTTCGCCATCCTTTTTCTTTGATTTTTCCTACTGGGAAGTTAGAATTTCCGAGGAGAAAGCGAACGCACCATTAGCTGATAACAACGGTGGCAATGGAAGCTAACATATTAAGCTAACGTTATCTTAAACAGTTTATTTAGCTGCTGGAGCAGATTAAAACGATGATGCCTCACACTTAGATCGTTGTCGCTGGTTTCATCTTCACCGAATCACCCGTCGCATTTAGTAAAGTGAAGCCAAACTTTAGAGCGCGTTCATGTTCTTCTAGTCGGAAATTTGGAGTTCCGAGGAGAAAGCGAACGCACCATTAGCGGAATGGAAGCTAACAAATCAAGCTAACGTTATCTTAAACATTTTATTTACCAACCGGGGCAGATTAAGATGAAGACGTCTCACACTTAGATCGTTGTCCCTGCTTTCATCATCACCCAGTTACCCATCACATTTAGTGAAGTGGACCCAAGCTTTAGCGTGCATTCTTTCTACCATGCTGCTCTGTTTACAACTCGCTTGCAGCGACCGACGACATAACGCTCTTGCGCAGCTGTCTAGGCAAGTTCTCGTTATGAAGGACGGTTACCGAAACGAGGCACTGTTTCAAATGACAATGAATCGGTGCTCAGTCGGTACTGTGGAATTCGGTCGGTACCTTAAAAAGTACCGAATTCGGTACCCATCACAACTCATTCATAAAGTTTCTGATGTGAAAGAGTCTGTCTCAGGGAGCTTTTGATCAGAACATACTCATCAGCTGATTCAAAGGTGGCAAACCCCTGGCTGAATTCACTACAATACCTCACGGAAAAACTCAAAAAATATGAACGTTTTATTCACGTTACTGGAGGAGTGGAAAGATACGCAGCAAGCATTTTATTTGTGGATGGAAATGACGGGAAACGTGGGTTTAGAGGTGGCGAACGCATGAAGAGGTGGAGGAGGATTAGAGGCAAATTAATCTGGGTTAAAAAGTCTCTGAAGTACAAAAAAACACAATATAAACAAACTACCCTAACTGTTGCTCAAGCGGACAATCAGAAGAATGTGTCCTGTTTGTATGTTTGGAGATGCAAAGCGGCGCTAATGCTAACAGCTAATGCCAACACTTTATCTGACTCAGAGGAAATCGTCACAGAGCTGCATGGCTCTACTAAATAACAAATGACCCGGACTTGCATAGCACCTTCCAGAGTCGGAGGACTCCAAAGTGATTTACACTACAGTGTACTTATGCTTTACACATCTGTGTAATATGTGACAATTTTAATGCTCATATTGTCGATAATAGACATGAGCTAAGTGACTTCCATACGGTGCGTTGGCTATAGAGCAGTTAGTAAACAAAGTGTGACTGCAGTTTTACATTTTTACGGGAGATATCAGCCTATCAGCGGCCGAGTGGGCCTGGCCAGCTTGTTTTCCTTAAAGTGAAAGAGCCCTGAAATGGCTCATTCTGGAAGGAGCTGAAAATCAAATAGGTGAAACTGATTTATGTGAGGAAATTAGTGCAAAATACTTCAGAGTATTTTTTCTTTTAGACCATTAACATTTAAACATCAGTATTTGGAAGAGATGCAGCTCTGTTTTATGTTCACCTCTCCTAAAATCTTCCACGTCGGTCTCAAAGGACTCATTTCTATGAAAGAGAAAGTCTCATACATCATGTTCCTTCATGCTGAACGGTGCTTCAGCCCCGATTCGTCTCCAAGACAACAGAAATCCAAGAGTGAACAGAGACAATGGCCAGACATCCTGTCAGCTATGTTAACACAATACAAATCTATGGTCTGTTAAAATAAGCAAGCTGTCTGATTTTGTATCTGTCCCACTCGGTATTCCACGTCTCACCGGCCTGCACACACCAGACCAGTGAGACAAAACTCCTCCCTACACAGTGGAGCTGATTTTGGCTCAAACGTCCAACAGGAGTTCATTAATAACAGGTTGTATTTTCCCCTGGTGGTCTCAGTGACCTTCCTTTGGCGCTGCCACCTGCTGTAGCAGACGTCGCCACAAGGTGAATAAACCAACTATATTCTTATACAGGAAGGGGTCACGCGTCCTTCTCTTCCTGTCATGTGATGAGGCCAATAGCTCTCCTTGTTCAAAGTGGCCACAGCTCCACTGACAACAACTGACTAGTGAGAGCAAACGCCGGTTTTACCGTTTTACAGGAATTTCCACAAACCAGATAGAAGCTTTATCACCTCACTGCAGGGTTAAACGGGATGTTGTTGTTAGGTATTTTTATTTTCCCATCCAGGGTTACCTGAAGGGAAAGCTCACCACGCAGGGGTTTTATTATCAAGCTGATCAATTTAACCCATACTAATCTTATTAACAATAAACCATTTAGACTTTTAAAGTGGAGAGAGAGAGATAAAATGATACACACGAGTCAGTGGTCTCTTTGCTGTCCTCGGACCAAAGCCCTCTCAAGAGTATTTACTAAAAGACCCACAGAGATGATAAAACGCACACACATTTAGGGAGACAAGCATGTGCTGGCACAGGGCATTCTTACTGATAAGCTAGGACTGGGAAGAGGCAAGGTCAAGCGCCTGTCTGTTGCCAGGGAAGAATAAGCTGGATGAGTTTCGTTTAAAATAATGTATCCATAATTTATCCAACAAACCTCCCTGTTTAAACGAAATTCATCCCCAAAATTGGCATATTAATCGACATGAAACATAACACCACGATCAGAACATATATCAACCATATACACACAAAAACTATATCAAGGGGCAGACAATACAGAAAGTGTCATTGACAACGCTGGAACCATAAGTGAAGGACATTCAAAACAATAACTGGCAGACCAATAAAACCATAACATACCGTAAATCCTCTAATACAGGCCCGGGCCTGTATTTGACTCAAGCTCATCAAGCTCCAGGCCTTTATTGGAAGGAGGACCAGAATTAGAGGCAGGCCTCAATTTCTATTTGAGCAAAATGAACTAATGGTTCGCTGGAGTTTTTGACAATTAAAATTGCACCCACATTTTCAAAGTTAAACACATAAAGAAAGAAAGAAAGAAAGAAAGAAAGAAAGAAAGAAAGAAAGAAAGAAAGAAAGAAAGAAAGAAAACGATCTTTTAAGTAGCGCCTCTCGAGATAAAAATCACGAGGCGCTTAAAAAACAAACAAAAACAAAGTATAAAAAAGATTTTTAAAAATTATTAAAAATTGGTTTAAAATGAGAAAAATAAATTATTGTGAATACAAAAATTATAATGTAAGGAAATGAGAGAGAAAATGAATGGGAAAGAGGGAAATCAGTGGATCGAGGTGAAAGGTAGAATAAGAGAAGAATAAGGAGAGGGAGGTGATGAAGTCGCGTAAAAGTCTGAACAGGTGAGTTTAAAGGAGACCACTGAGTCCACTGACCTCAGGCTCAGGGGGAGAGAGGTCCAGAGTCTGGGGGCCACAGCAGCAAATGATCTGTCACCTCTGACCTTTAGCCTGGTGCTGCACAACCAGTAGGCTTTGATCACTGGACCTCAAGGACCTGCTGGGGGTGTAGGGACTGAGAGGATCACCAATGTAAGATGGTGCTTGTCCATGTAAGGCCCTATAGACCAGAACCAGGATCTAGAAATGAACCCTGAAGTTGACTGGCAGCCAGTGAAGCTGGAGGAGAAGCGGGGTGATGTGGGTGTGTTTGGAGGACTTGGTCAGAAGCCGAGCACAGGCGTTCTGAACCACCTGTAGACGGTTCAGGGAGGTTCTGCTCAGACACGTGAAAAGAGAGTTACAGTAGTCTAAGCGTGAGGAGATGAAGGAGTGGAGAACTGTCTCAAGTTCAGAGCGGGACAGAAGCAATGTTCCTGAGATGGACGAAGGGAGGAGGGTAGAGCGCTGGGATTGGTCCATCAGACGGGTAGAGCGCTGCGATTGGCCCATCAGACGGGTAGAGCGCTGCGATTGGCATAACCCAACCCTGCTCAGGCCAGTGGTAGGCCTACTGAGGCTACTATGGAGCGTGGCTAGACCGACATGCAGTGAAAACCATCGTGCTTCAGCCACTGTCCGTCTAGATGTCTAGGCTAACAAACAGCAGCTTCGTCTGAAATAATTCTGACCTGACTGAAAACGTAAGATAGTATTTAAGTTAAAATGCAATTCATATTTTATTTAAAATCTTCTCTTGAGTTACCAATGGTTACCAATTCCTACAATACACTGTGGCTTGTCTGCATCTCGCCCCATGATTAGACTCTTGGATTATAAAATAATTAACTGTTTGATAGAAATTACTGCACAAGTAGAATATTTTCTGTACAGGCTCTTATGCACACGGACGTGCAATTGTCTTTTCCTGAATCACTTTGTCACCATAGAAACACAGCTTGAGTCTTTATGGCTGACCTGTTAAACAGCTGCACTTGTAAACGACGTCACACAGTGTTTGTGGGGTGTGCATGCTTGTAATTATCATCAGATAACATCAGCCCGTGGCTAACGTTACTGCGTCTGTGACTTTTCCTAAATAATCAGTAATCACCGTCTACGGGGAACCAGATGGAGACAGATGTGTTGGTACCTTTAAAGTGCACACTAAAGAGCACGGACAGGTGGTCATTACCAACCAGTGCTCTCTGGACTTAACGAGACATCTACATGTACCAACGGTCGGCTTGGTCCATGCTTCCTGCTTCCACTGTGTCAGGTTGTGATGGGTAGCGTCTCCACACTGCAGCTGTCTGATTTTTATACAGCTGATCAGGAGGATTAAAATCTGGAATAGTCACTTCTTAGATCCTGTGTGCCCGGGTGTCCCACAAAAGAAACATAATTTTCTACGGTTTGGTCTGTCATCCACACGAAAATCAAGATCAACGCCACAAAAAAACTTTCTTTCAAAACCTCAGACCCAAATGGAGATATACTGATTCTCCGCTGTCAGCATTTGCTTGTGGACGTAAATAAACGGGTTTTGGGTTTGGTCTGTGTTTACAGCTTCGTTACTGCTCTGTGTAGAAGACCACAAGCGAAGGACGGAGCTGGTTATGAGAAGAAAGAAAACGATCATTTACGTAGAGCCTCCCAAAATAAAACTCACGAGGTGCTTCACAAGAACAAAGATTAAAAATATTAAAAAGATTTTAAAAAATAGATTAAAATGAGAAAAATAAAAAACTGATTAAACATGGAAGGAAAGGCAAAAGGGAAAATGAATAAGAAAGAGGTATTCGTGGATACCGAGAAAGGCCGAGTTGGCAGAAAGAGCAGAAAACGGAGAGGGAGGTGATGAAGGTCACACCAAAGCCTGAACAGGTGAGTTTAAATGAGACCACTGAGTCCACTGGTCTCAGGCTCTTTATAGAATAGAATAGAATAGAATAGAATAGAATAGAATACTTTATTTGTCAATTTCTTCGAAAGTGCTTGCCATACTAGGAATTGAAATTACGTTTCACACTGTCCCATGCGTAGACATTAGCATAAAGTGCAGATGCACAACAATAACAAAAAAACATCCCTAACAATAAGATAATATTAAACAGGTAAATATCGCTAATAATATACAAAACATATAGCAGCAGGTGTGTGCAATTGCAATGCAGAGGTAGTTGTTTACAATCAGAAATGTTTACCCCGTTCTTGGTTCAACCACTATTTCCTTTTTGTATTGTGTGTGTGTGTGTGTGTGTGGGGGGGGGGGGGGGGGGGGGGTCCAGTCTGTCATCCTATACTGCTGTCACACTGGTGATTCCCATCACCTAGTTATTCCACATTCAAGGACATTTTTTTTTGCAAAGACGACAATGATTTGGGGAACTACTGCCTCCTGCAGGCTTGGTGTGAATATACATGAACTTCATAACGCACTGGATTTTTTATTTTTTTTTATGGAAACGCCGTGGTGTGGACCAACGTTTTCCCCATAGATGGACGGGGGAGGATCTCCGCTTTTACATAGACCAGCCTACATGTATACATGGCTTCAGTCATTCTTGAGTGCTTTAAGCTGTTTAACCCTAATGCCCTCCAATCGGGGGCCTCTACAGTTTCATGCCCCAAACGTCTACAACTGTCCACATTCTCCAAACACAACTACACCCACAATCAAACAGCCCAGACAGGAATCATGGCCATTGTAAATTGTAATAAATTAAGATAAAATGATATTTGAACTTCATTTTAGAAGAGCATCTGACCTTCTCTGGTGTCTGCTGGAAAAAAAAACCAACAAATGTAGTTGAGGACCCCTGGAATAAATAAAACAATTGACTAAATTTCGTAAATGGAATTTGAACTCACAACCTCCATCCTGTCAGCACGTTCACACAGGGCAGCTCTTCTAAAATAAAGTTCAAGTATCATTTAATCTTAATGTATCAGAAACCAAAAATTGCTTTGTTTACAATCTAAACTGGTTTGATTGTAGCTGTAGCCGTGCTCGGGGAATGCAAACAATCACTCACACTTGGGACATGAAACTCCAAAGGCCCCTGATTGGGAGGCACCAGGGCCCAAAGAAAAAAGGCCTAGGGCCTAAAGGGTTCAGTTTGAGTCATTTTTCTGTTGGAAGACCTTCTGAAACTAGACTGTCAACATTTCTCAACTAGTTTCTTTTCTCAACATTTCTCAACTAGTCAACTAACGCTAGTTCAGTTCTGGGGCTCTACTATTTGCATTCTATATTCTTCCCCTAGCTGGCATCATTCAATCTTTCCCAGACAGACATCTCCTACCACATCTACGCTGATGATATTCAGCTCTATATGTCCTTTATGCCACACCAGTTGAACAGGCTGGCCACACTTGTACTCTGCCTGACCCAGATCAGTAACTGGCTGTCCAGCAACTTTCTTGTCTTAAATGCTAATAAGACAGAGACCCTGATCGCTGCACCCCCGGAGCTTCAGCCAAAAATCGAGCAAGAAATTGCCTCTTTTTTCCCATCAGCCAAGGCCAACATTAGAAACCTAGGAGTTATTTTTGATCCAGCTTTAAGTTTAGACTCACACGTCAAAACCATCTCCCGCTCTTGTTTCTTCCAACTGAGAAACATTTCAAAAGTCCGTAAACTGGTTTCTACTGCAGATCTGGAAAAAATGATCCATGCCTTTGTGTCATCACTCTTAGACTACGGTAACGCTCTTTTTACTGGTCTCAGCAAAACCTCCCTCTCACGCCTTCAAGCCATCCAAAATGCAGCAGCCAGACTCCTAACCAAATCCAGCAGACGAGCTCACATCACTCCAGTTCTACAGTCCCTCCACTGGCTCCCGGTAGAATATAGAATACAGTTTAAAGTTTTAGTCCTGACCTATAGAGCTCTTAACAACCAGGCTCCAAGCTACCTATCTGAGCTTTTATCCCCACACACCACCTCTCGGAACCTTAGATCCACATCTGAAAACCTCCTGGCTGTTCCTCGAACCAGACTGAAAACCAAAGGGGACAGGGCCTTTCAGACTATTGCCCCCAGATTTTGGAACAGTCTACCTTCAAATCTCCGTCTCTCTAACACTGTAGAGGTCTTTAAAAATCATCTAAAAACTCACCTTTTCATCCAGGCGTTCCCTCCCTAAATGTTTCAAAAAGATGGCTTTGTTCGGGTTCACACCTTGACTTTGTTTATACTCATGATTTTATTTTCTATTTTATCACTGCTATTGTTTTTCGGATGTTTTTATTGGTTAGAGGTATTTGCCCTGATCTTTATCATGTTGTACAGCGCTTTGTGATTTATATCTGTGAAAGGCGCTCTATAAATAAACTTTTACTTACTTACTTACTTACTTACTAGACAAAAGCAAAAGCAGCTCCAGGACTAAGCCTGTCCGTCTCCATGTTTCACGCAGAAGGTTTGCTCCTTTCAAAGCTACATTTGTCCGTCTGTGAACACGGAGCTGCTGTGACTCACCGTTAATTACATCAATCCGAAGGACATTCTCCTAGAGACAGTAGGGCTTGTCTGAGTGCATTTTAGGGAATTCCAGCCCAGCACTGAGTTTTCCTGTCAGTAACAGAGCCATCCTGGGTTTTCTTCCATTGAGCCCAGTATGAATTTAAATGCAGTGGATGATGCAAGAAGCAAAACATCTTGAAAAAACCAGAAAAGGTCAAGACTGTTCGGTTTAAACCTGGGATTACCATCCCCTGCATGACTGTTAATCCTTGCCAGAATAGTAATGACCACACTTGCAGCAGTGTGTGTAGTTAAAATCCTTTGTTCCTTTAATGGTTCATGGAGCAGTTTGACTCCAGCTGATGATCAAAAGACCGCTGTGCCTTCCTACAACCTGTCTCGCAGGTCTCTGAGACCCTGAATGTGTCTGACGGGACAGATTGTTGACTCTTATTTAGAGTCTTGTGTGTTTTCGTGATGGCTTCACAAGCAAACTCCCCCCAGGGGTGTGAAAGGTTACAGAAATCCTGATTATTGTCTCTTGGCCTTTGGCATCAACACGTTTTATTAATTGAGCCTTGTGTGTGTTCCTGCAGTGAATTATCATGCTGTCCGTGTCCTCTAGGCGTCCTGAGAGTTGACACATTTGCCAACTCCCATCCTTCTCTTTGCCTTCCCGTCTCCTCGGCCTGCCTCCGAAATCGTATCATTAACTCAGGAAGCTCTTACTGGGCTGCAGGGACAGAGAAAAAGCAGGACATGAAGGGAGACATGTCCTCTCGGGGAGGTCAACACCATCGCCACCTACTGCTCCTGCAGCGTGAAAGACCGATTGAATTTGCTCGTGTTAACTCCGAGCCAGCACGTTTAACCCCACGACGCACCCGAGAAAGCTGTAAATAAGATCAGGGAAACATCTGGTGACATGAGTTACGGTTTCCTTTCACTCCTCTTCATTTTACATCATTTGTTTTTGTGTTTGGTGGCTGGTTGTTAGAGAACATGACTTTATACATCCCTGACCCTTTGACCTCCCGGTTATAGGGAAGATTTAGCTGCGAACAAGGTGCCAGCGTCCGGTCTCTAATGGTGATTTGTGGGGCTGACTGTAATACACCAACAATTCCAGATATATGTTTTTATTTTACATGTGCAAGAAAAATAGTGTAAAAAAGTGTTGTAGTTCTTTAAAAGGACAATTTTTTATTACGTTTGCTGGTCACTGAGAAGTTCATTAGAGGAGGTGGAAAATGCCAGAATCTCACTCATTAATATTCATGATATGTGAATGTCTTGCCTCTGATTGGCTAACAGTAGGGATGTCCCGATACAACTGTTTCACTTCCGATACAATTCCGATATTACAGCCTTCAGTATTGACCAATACCGATATCAATCTGATACGATATCAGCGCAAATCATACATACATACTTTGACTTATTTCGTAGTACGGAAAGTATGAAAGGCTTGATCAAGTGATGTTACTCAATTGGAGAACAAGAGCCAGCAACAGTAAGAATGAAAAAAAAAGACATTTTTTTTCTTAACCATTGTTTGCAAAAATGTGAACCTTAAAAACTGCTTATATCGGATATTTTTGATCCCGTCCGATTGAATCCGATGCAGTGATTTTGGGCCAATATTGAATTACTTCCGATATCGATATTGGAACGGGACATCCCTAGCTAACAGTCATGCAACTTTTAAGCTGCCTTCCTTCACTCTCCTTTCTTGGGTAAAAACATCCAACGTCGATGTTTAATCTCAACAAATGACACAAGTCTGATGGTGTTCCACCATTTTGGGGAGGTGCTGATGTTCAGCTTTGTGTCTGTGAAGGTTCTCAGTCATCCAGGTCATTGTAGTCTAATGAGCTTTGAAAGAAAAAGCGACTGGACTTCTTTGAGTTGCTTGAAGATGTTTCACCTCTCATCCGCGAGGCTTCTTCAGTTCTAAGGTCAAATGGTGGAGAGTCCCAGATTTTAACCCAGTGGGAGTTTCCCCCCGAAGAGGGAACAAAAGACCCCCTGATGATCTTCTACATAAACACATGAGCCAAGGTGTGAGGGTGGGTGTGGGTCCTAAGCTTGGTTTATGCTTGACGCATTCACTTTCCGCGCGGTGATGCGGCTCGCGGATGGAACGCGCTTCACAACTTGCAGCATTTATGGTTCGTGCGGCTCGTCTCTGCGGTGAGCCAATATTCTCCCAAACTGTAGGGGGCAGCATGGAGCTCTACGGCAAGCATCCAACACTACACCGTAGTAGAAGTAGAAATTACTGTTTACAACATGGCATTTCAGCATTTTTAACAGCGTTCTCGTCTTTTCCGACAGTGCGAGCTATTTCTCTCCAAGAATTATTAACAACATGTTGATCACGGTGATCTTTGAGAGCTGAATCATACAAACGTCTGTATTTACTAACCTCTGCCGTACTAGTTCTTGCCGGTCCGCCATGTTTTTCCGCATCCGTCGGTCCGCGTGGTTAGAAATTTTCCAAGGTGCGCGTTGCGGAAATTCTGGGCCGTGCGGAGGCGTGGTGGAGGGGCGTGGTTGTTAAAATGACGCAAAATGACGCAACTTTTCCGCGCGGAGCCGTGCGGACCTCGCGGACGCGTCAAGCATAAACCAACCTCTATTCAGCCAGAGTTTCGGGTGAGCTCATAGTGAAACCTGGCCCCACCCTATCATGTGAATTCCTGAGGTCAGATGGCCCAGGATATGCGTGGGCGTTGATGTTCAGCTTCCACTGGTGAATGCCTGGCCTGTATTTGTATAGTGCCTTCTTAAGCTGGGCGGACACTGCGACTTTTTCCACTCGTAGCGTTCAGCTCAAACTGTACGACTTCCTCGCAGAGTCAATCTCATGAGTCATGTAACATAAACATGCCTTCTTGACAATCCTTGTCATTGTGTGTGAAAAAAAGTGTGTAAATAAAACGAACAACGTGTGTTATTAGGGAAAAAGTTGGCGAGCCATGTTGATGCATGTTTGCGCATGCGCCGTGAGCAGTTCTGGTACTTTTTGGGTCGCAGTGCCGCTTCAACAGTGCGATACCCTCACGGGGGGACGAGCAAAATATCAAACACGGCAGAAATTTGTGCAATCTTACGATTGTTGTTCGGTAGCTGGTCACATGGTGTGAATCGCCTCTCACTACCCCCGTCTACTACACGACGCTCAGCGCAAAACTCGCCCCAATCTTGTAGATTCTTGCACGAGTGGAAAATTGTCTCAAAATAGTAAAAAAGTTGTACAGTGTACGTCCGCCTTTAGGGTTCTACAACCCCCCAAAGCGCTTCACAACTCAACATTCACCCTTTCACACACTGGTGGTGATGAGCTACGATGTAGCCACAGCTGCCCTGGGGCGCAGTGACAGAGGCAAGGCTGCCACCGGTCCCCCGACCACCACCAGCAGGAAAGGTGGGTTAAGTGTCTTGCACAAGGACACAACAGCAGCATTCTCTGGTGGGAGTCGGGATCAAACCTGCAACCTTTCGATTACTGGAGAACCCGCTCTACCTCCTGAGCTACTGCTGTCCCTCCACTGTCCGAAATGCACTCTGCTTTCTCCTGGACGTTAAATCAAGACAACCCTCCACAGTTGCAAGCCAAGATACAGTAGGTGCGCCCAGATTTGATAGGAACTGTGGAGTGGAGACGCTGCCGTTCACAACCCGAATCAGCAGATCAGCTATCTAATTACTTACTCTACTTTTGTTTCTCCTTTTACATGATTATATTTTATTGCTTGCTTTGCATGTTTTATTTGATTATATTTTAGAATTGTTTCATTATTTAATATTATTATTTTACTGTCTATATGATTTATTTATTACTTATTTTCTTATTTTTGTCATTTATATTAGTTCTTTTATTTTCATATTTTTACTCATTTTAATCCAGTGTTTTCTCTGTAGGGGCCCTCTGCCCCAGAAGCGGTGGTCGACTGTTGCTTCCTGGGCGCTCTGTACGTAGTGGAGGTGGGGGTCTATGCTCCCCCTCCTCTGAGCACCCTGACTTAGCGTGGAAGACCTGATGCTGCCGGGGCAGACGGCTCCTCTGATGGCGTTTCCTTGCCTTACCTTACTTAGCTCATCTGGACTCAGCCAAATATAAATTTCTACTGGTGTGTGTGTGTGTGTGTGTGTGTGTGTGTGTGTGTGTGTGTGTCTGTGTGTGTGTGTGTGTGTGTCTGTTAATGTTTTTAAACTGTTATGGGACTTTGGGGTTATTTTGTAAAGCACTTTGCTTGAAAAGCGCTTTATAAATAAAATCTGATTGATTGATTGATTGATTGGTTGGTTGGTTGGTTAGTTGGTTGATTGATTGATTGATTGATTGGTTGGTTGATTGATTGATCAGCAATGCAGACATCTTGTGAAGTCCAGAGGCTCTAGCCTCATCTTCTAACAGTCAGCCAGGCAAACCAACAGCAATCCAACAAACTTCTTCGTCTGGATGGAAAACGCTGATAAAGGGCCACCTTTCAGCTCTTCGATTCCTCACACACGATAGACTATCAGATGAAACCCCAGCAGATGGATCACACCCGCTTATGTCTCAGAACAGAACTCGACTTAATTACACCTCCGGGAGCAGGTCCTAACTGAATTAGAGCTGAGCCTATCTGTGCTGCATGGACTGCTCGTTTAGACGAAGGATAATAACCCTAATGATGCACACTGTAATCCCCTCCCTGGACAGAACATTGCATTAATAAGTAACGCAGTTAACAACGGTGAGGTTAACCTTGGAATAAAGTGTTTTTGTACATTTATTACAAACACACAACAGCAATAAACATGTACGTTTGAGTCATACTACGATGCAAAAGGGAACCTTACGGGAGTCGGGACTGAACTCTCGAGTTTCCAATTACTAGACAGCTCACACAGCTGCTCAGTCATGGGTCTTTCACATCTCCACTCCAAGAAAGGCGCCAAATGAGTTTTCTGGATTAAAATGCACGTCGTGCTTTGCAGAGGCATGTAATGAAAGGACTTTGTAAACAGAATTTTCCATTTGTCAACAGCATCGCTCGAACGAGCGTTTAATTAAAAGATTCCAAGCTCTGAAAGTGAATCACTCCGTAAAAAAAAAACATTTTGGTCTCAACGAGAAGAAAAATGTTCCGTCAACTGATGACGGAAATAACAGCAGGCACGAGTCAAGGCTCAGCTGTAGATTTAATTTATGTGAATTATTTATTCACCTTGAAGATTTACTTTTCATTTTACACCAAGCGCACTTCAGGATGTGGCGTTCGATTTACAGCTTTGACCCCAGAAGGCCCTAAATCTACCTCTGAATTCTCCATCAGCGGCCGAGGCTGGAGCCTTAAAGGGCACCTTTAAACACCTCCCAGGATCAATTGTAATCAGCCTCAAACGTCAGCGCTGATGTAGCTGCTAGAGGAGAAGATCAGTTTCAGGCTGAGGGAGCTGCTGTTTGAAATCCGACTCTGAGAAACCAGCATGGCTGTTATGATGCCTTCACATGTCTATTTGGATGGATAGGACATTGCAGCTCCTGGTTCATGGTGCAGGAACCAAAACCGGAGCTGTGGTAGAGTATTTGTTCATATTATCCGTGGCGCTTTACTTTGAAAGTAACACAGGGCCAATTTTTTCTCCTGTCACTTCCTGTTTAGGAGAAGCAGACCCCACTTCACCTCTTCTCCCAAAGCCAATAAACAGCCCTGCAGCTTGTTCCATTACTTCTGAGCCTCTAGTCCTTTCTCAGCATGTGACTCATTCGAACTCTCTCCAAACTCATGAACAACTCTGTCTGTCATGCGAAGCTGGGCGGAGTCATGGAGAGGACACAAATATGGTAAAGAAAGTAAGAAATCAAACTAAACAAATTTAATAAACCTAACCTAAACCAGGCACAACACAGGCAGTCCACGGGGACAGCCAGGAAGTAAAAATATTTTAAATACGAGTAACACAAGACAGCTAATAATACTTTTTATATCTAAAGGACAAAGCGAAGATCGAATGTGACTGGCAATTTGTGATAGTTCCTCCAGGTAAACCGAGTAGAAACTAGGGATGTGTATTGGTGAAATTCTAGCGATACAATACATATTACGATACAGGGGAGACGATACAATATATCACGATATTGCGATACATTCAGTCAGATGATACTGGCGATTTTTTAGACTAAATTTATAATAGGGAAATTCAATAAACAGTCCAAACGGACACTTAACATGTTTAACCATAACAGAGGGATTTCAATGGTAGAAACAAAACCCATTACACACTGCTGCCAACTAGTGGTCGGTGTTTGAACTGCACCACAAGAAAAGAAAATACACAAATGTTTCCATGTAAATTCTTCCAAAAATTAGATGCACGACTTTTGAATATCGATACATTTTTGCGAGAAAAATCATCACGATATATTGCGATATCGATATATTCGATACACAGCTTTTGAATATCGATATAATATCGCTGGGGAAAATATCACGATATATTGCCATAATCGACATTTTCTTACATCCCTAGTGGAAACGGTACCCGGATGTAACGCAGCAGTGAGAAAGACTAGGATCTGAAATCAAAGGAATAGGTATAGAAGATCTAATCTGCTGTACTTAATCTGAGATAAAGGTGTAATACAACTAGCATTGCTAGGATTTGTAATACTGTTAAAAACCTTTAATGCTAACGCTAGCATGAGCTACTATAGTCCTTGGTAGATGACAGGAAAACAAAGAGTGTCACATGTTTAACGTTCCACGATGGTAGTATAAAGGCAATGGATGAATCCCAGACAAACACACGGCTTGCAGCTGAAAGATAATCATCCATGCGGTAATTGTCCAAGAGGAGGCTGCTAGCCGTTTGCTTCGTTAAATCCAGATGGACGCTTGTTTTTCTCAAAGTCAGCAAGGTAAATAGAAACCTTTTCTGTGCCTTCACTGTCTGGAGGAGAGGATTTGGATTTTCTGTAACGGTTTATGACTAAAGTCCTTAACAACAAGAAAAACTGAACCCAGTTCACATTAATATAGATGGTAACATGTATGAATTTCTACAATTTTAATGCCAAGTCTGACCAGTACCTTTAACATGTTTGGTGGTGTGCAGGAAAAGGTAGAAAATGGAAAAACTTCATAATAAAGCAGTTTTCAAAACAATAGTATGTCTGATAAATAGTGATTCTATTGATGTTTTGCATTTTGAATCGATCACCAAATAATTTATCAGTGTGCAGATGCAGTTCTTACTGACACACTTTCACCACCACCAGTCCCTCCGACAATCACCACCAAGTGCCATGCCCAAGGAAACAATGACCGACACAAATGGAGCCTGGGTTCAAACTGGCAACCCGCTGGTTACAGGACAAACTCCTAACACCTTACACAGCATCACCCCAATAATAATAATAAAATGATCCATCTATGATCACAAGTTCTTTTACATTCTGGTGGAAGAATCACTGTATTGAATCATTTTAGATTAAACCAATTCATGCATGAGTCCTTCACAATCCCAATCTGCTGCCAGGTCAGTGAAGGCATCATTACTCCCACTGGCTGGACTTTGGCTCAGAGACACAACTCAAAGTGGCTCCATCTGTAATGACACAGAATAAATTGGCTCTAAAATGGACTATACGTGGGGAATTGATTTTCAGGCAAAGCAAAACGCAAATAAGAAAAATGTGGGGCCTAAGCGAACCAGTTCATTAATCTAACTTTCACTTCCTTTTCTGTTGGTGATTCTTGCAAGTCTGCTGAAAGAAAAGTATAAAAATATGGGAAAACGGTTTGGCTCTTGCCCTGAGGAGGAATCTGAGCTACTTTTTGGGGAAGTTTGACAACTCGGACTGAGGTTCAACAGATACATGAGCTCTGAGACAACTTGGACGCCTGTGGTGTGGTGATGGGAGCAGACTGGGTGGTATTGATCCACAACTGAGAGGAGAGAGCAGGGTACCACACACACACACGCACACACACACCTTTTATTGTTAAAGAGCTGTAGTCCTATAAAAGCATTACCGCAGTGCCTAATTGATTCCCCAACTGGGATACTTTAGGATTTTTTTTATGTTTACGAGGCGATTTGTTTTTTATCTGAACGTTTTCTTTTGTGTGCTTGAATTGCGTTTCAGTTATAAAGAGAAGTTTATGCGTCAGTACCGGTACCTTCAGGAATGTCAGTAATTTCTTAATTATTTATTCATTCATTCTTTATATTTGGAAAGGGAACTTTTCCCCAAAGGCCGGTTGGTAAAACTGCAAAGAATAAAAATAATATTCATCATAATCAGAATGGGCATTATTGAGATAGGAAGGATGTTCTTACTCACTGGTCTTGTTAGATCTCAGTGCTGCCTTTGACACAGTAGATCACAATGTTCTTTTAGAAAGACTTGAACATGTTGTAGGGATCAAAGGAAAAGTGCTAGGCTGGTGCTAGGTTTAAATCCTACCTGTCTGACAGGTATCATTTTGTAAACGTACATGACAAATCTTCTTCATACTCCAGGGTTACTTGTGGAGTACCACAGGGTTCAGTGCTTGGACCAATTTTTTTTCCCTATATATATGCTTCCAATTGGTAAAATCATTACACAGCATGGGATAAACTTCCACTGTTATGCTGATGATACTCAGTTATATCTATCCATTAACCCATCCATCTGGCGAAAAGTCGGATGACGCTCTGAGGAAGACTGAAACCTTCAGTCGAAACTGTCAGCAGGTATGAGGTAAACCTTTCTGAGGAATGTTCTGGTAAAGCCTTCCAGACATGGCACATTCTGATTTGCCAGAATGGCCGGAAATCATAAAAAAGTAGTTTAATCAAATAAGAATTACTTCCCGAGTAATCCAGTTTCTAGCAGAGTTCCGAACCGGCCAATTCGGAACAAGCATCCTTGAGACATCTCTTTTGACATACATTTAAAACCTGCTTGCACGCTGCAAGCTGACACAGCCAGACGGCTCCCTAAGAGCTACATCCACTTTGGACGCAGACAAGCATTCCAGCTACTGTTGTGACCTGGGGACATCTCAAGACCGGACGGGTCGGGTCGGAGTTTAATCTACAAATTCCCGGTGCCGTGAGGTCCACCCGACTTCTGACAGTCTGGTTCTGCAGGGGGTCTCCGCCAGGGTTTGTAGACACAGCAGATTGCGTCTGATGCTGTTTTATTAATAATTAACTCTCTAGTTTAAAGCAGACAACAAATTCTTTACAGCCAGATTTCACAATTTCTCTCAGACACAAAGATTCTGATAAACATCTAGCTTACATCACACCACCTACACATCACCGCATATCCACACCATCATATCTCATTATTCATATCTTGTCGTGCATAATCATGAGTGTAGAAAAGAATAAAATTCCTTTTTAACTATATTCCTGACTCTGTCTGAATTAATACGAAGTGTGTTTATGATCCCTGAACAAGTAAAAGTAACTATAATCTTCTGATTAAACATTCAACGATCAATCAGATTGATATTTCATATTTATATGGAATAATCACATCTTATTAGTCATAATTAATTTGCAGTCGCCATGCTATAAGTGTGACCGCTACATAAGACTGGACTCAGCATCGCTGGGATTCATAAGCTCCAGTCAGCTACTCTGTGAAAGAAAAGTTCATTATCTCCCATCTGGTGTCTGTAATGTGCGGAGGAGCTCAGGAGGAGAAGCGGCCTCTGGAACTCATAAATAGGAGTGAATTATGAGTCTACGCCTTTAATTGGAATGTTTGAATCTAAAAGCGACTCTCATGCCATCTCCTTTGTAGGCGTGTACTAATCAGTCATCACAGCTTTCAGCAAGTAACCTGCTCAAAAGATGACTGCAGCCTGCATTAATCTACTGGTTATAATCTACTCAAATACACACCTTCATCCAGATTAAAACATCTATTTTATAGACTAGAACAATAACAATAATAATAATGATGAGCTCTAATTACTCTATTAACCCGCTGTACCCTATTAAACTGATCTGCTCAACCTCAGCATGCTCCACATCCAGCAAGAGGCTGGAGAAAGGCCAGAATGGCACGTGCAACGCCATGTCTGTGTGTGTCGTTACCATGGATACAGGAATCTGTCAAAATCTTGCAAGCAGCGAGATATTGAACAAAACATTAACGTTGCAGCCCCAAATGGGGTAAAGTGTTTTTGTAAATAATATTTAGAGAGCTCGATTTCCATCTCAGCGAGTGTAAATTAGAAATCCAGGATGTGTTTAGATGTCCTCCACAGAGCCGACGCCTTCCACGTCTCCTTCAGCTAAAACGAGTTCCAGCACAGTGACACGGACGTTGTGGTTTTCATTCCTGCTGATTCAAGGATGAGTTTGTTTCTTGTATGTCTTTGGATTTTCACAGTACGATGGATCACTCAGCACAAGTGGGGAGAGACTCCAGGTACGATTGTTCCCAAACCAAAGCAGCCTGGGAACAACCAGTCACTTTTCTGTTTGAGAGCAGCTTTTTGGTGCTTGAAGACACAAAAATGAAAAATAAAATAAAAGAGCTAAAGTATAGAAAGAATCGTTCTGTCTTCTCTTTCAGTTTCACATCGGTCTCCAGAGCCTTCGTCTTTTTTATTCCAACTGTTTTATTTGCGATTAACATCAAAATCCCCTCATGAGGCATTAAGCTCACTGAGTTTGTGAAGAAGAGTTGAAGTAAATGGTTCACCTTCATCCATTCATCTGTACATCCATCCATTCACATCCACATCCATCCATCAGCACATGCAACTGTACATACATCCATCTGTACATCCATCCATCCACATCCATCCATACATCTGTACATCCATACATCCATCTGTACATCCTTACATCCATCCATCCATCCATCTGTACATCCATCCATCCATCCATCCATCTGTACATCCATACATTCATACATACATACATACATCCACATTCATCCATCCATCTGTACATCCATCCATCCACATCCATACATCCATCTGTACATCCACATCCATACATACATCCATCTGTACATCAATACATTCATACATACATACATACATCCACATTCATCCATCCATCTGTACATCCATCCATCCACATCCATCCATCCATCTGTACATCCATCCATCCACATCCATACATCCATCTGTACATCCTTACATCCATCCATCCATCCATCCATCTGTACATCCATACATACATGTACATCCACATCCATCCATCCATCCATCCATCCACATCCATACATCCATCTGTACATCAATTCATCCACATCCTTACATCCATCCATCCATCCATCCATCCACATCCATATATCTGTACATCTATACATCCATACATACATACATCTGTACATCCATCCATCCATCCACATCCATACATCCATCTGTACATCCTTACATCCATCCATCCATCCATCTGTACATCCATACATACATGTACATCCACATCCATCCATCCATCCATCCATCCATCCATCCATCCATCCATCCATCCACATCCATCCATCCATCTGTACATCAATTCATCCACATCCATACATCCATCTGTACATCCTTACATCCATCCATCCAACCACATCCATACATCCATCTGTACATCCATACATCCATCCATCCAACCACATCCATACATCCATCTGTACATCCTTACACCAATCCATCCATCCATCCATCCATCCATCTGTACATCCATACATACATGTACATCCACATCCATCCATCCATCCATCCATCCATCCATCCATCCATCTGTACATCAATTCATCCACATCCATACATCCATCTGTACATCCATACATCCATACATACATACATACATCCACATTCATCCATCCATCTGTACATCCATCCATCCACATCCATACATCCATCTGTACATCCATCCACATCCATACATCCATCTGTACATCCATACATCCATCCATACATCCATCTGTACATCCTTACATCCATCCAACCATCCATCCATCCATCTGTACATCCATACATACATGTACATCCACATCCATCCATCCATCCATCCATCCACATCCATCCATCCATCTGTACATCAATTCATCCACATCCATACATCCATCTGTACATCCATACATCCATCCACATACACCCATCCATCTGTACATCCATCCATACATCCATCCATACATCCTCCCATCCATCCACATACATACATCCATATGTACATCCATGCATCCATCCACATCCATACATCCATTCATCTGTACAGCCTTACATCCATACATCCATCCACATACACCCATCCATCTGTACATCCATCCATGCATCCATCCATCCATCCTCCCATCCATCCACATACATACATCCATATGTACATCCATGCATCCATCCACATCCATACATCCATTCATCTGTACAGCCTTACATCCATACATCCATCCACATACACCCATCCATCTGTACATCCATCCATCCACATCCATACATCCATCTGTACATCCTTACATCCATCCATCCATCCATCTGTACATCCATACATACATGTACATCCACATCCATCCATCCATCCACATCCATACATCCATCTGTACATCAATTCATCCACATCCTTACATCCATCCATCCATCCATCCATCCATCCACATCCATATATCTGTACATCTATACATCCATACATACATCCATCTGTACATCCATCCATCCACATCCATACATCCATCCACATCCATACATCCATCTGTACATCCTTACATCCATCCATCCATCCATCTGTACATCCATACATACATGTACATCCACATCCATCCATCCATCCATCCATCCATCCATCCATCCATCTGTACATCAATTCATCCACATCCATACATCCATCTGTACATCCTTACATCCATCCATCCAACCACATCCATACATCCATCTGTACATCCTTACATCCATCCATCCATCCATCTGTACATCCATACATACATGTACATCCACATCCATCCATCCATCCATCCATCCATCCATCCATCCATCCACATCCATCCATCCATCTGTACATCAATTCATCCACATCCATACATCCATCTGTACATCCATACATCCATCCACATACACCCATCCATCTGTACATCCATCCATACATCCATCCATCCATCCTCCCATCCATCCACATACATACATCCATATGTACATCCATGCATCCATCCACATCCATACATCCATTTATCTGTACAGCCTTACATCCATACATCCATCCACATACACCCATCCATCTGTACATCCATCCATCCATCCATCCATCCACATCCATACATCCATCTGTAAATCCATCCACATCCCTACATCCATACATCCATACATCCATCCAACCAGCTCAGTGACCTAGTGGTAGAGTGTCCGCCCTGAGACTTGGAGATCAGGGTTCGATTCCTGGTCGGGTCATACCAAAGACTTTGAAAAAAATGGGACCCAATGCCTCCCTGCTTGATACTCAGCATTAAGGGGTTGGATTGGGGGGTTAAACCAACAAATGGTTCCTGAGCGCAGCCGTGT
>NC_091746.1:25957060-25962060 GCF_043380555.1 Nothobranchius furzeri
GGTTTGACGTATTTTTTGTATTCCAGAAATACAATTATTTTTTTTTATTTGGGGCGACGGTGGCACAGGAGTTAAGTGCTTGCCCCGTAATCGGAAGGTTGCAGGTTCGAGTCCCGCTCAGTCTGTCGCTGTCGTTGTGTCCTTGGGCAAGACACTTAACCCACGTTGCCTGCTGGTGGTGGTCGGAGGGACCGGTAGCGCCTGTGCTCGGCAGCCTCGCCTCTGTCAGTGCGCCCCAGGGCAGCTGTGGCTACATTGTAGCTCATCCCCACCAGTGTGTGAATGTGTGTGTGAATGGGTGAATGACTGATTGTGTTGTAAAGCGCCTTGGGGGGTTCCAGGACCCTAGAAGGCGCTATATCAAATACAGGCCATTTACCATTTCTTCCCTGTTTTTAATATTATTGCATGACTTTTTAAGTGGTTTTGCTTGCAGTGGACTGTGGACTGAAGTGACAGCTCGTTGAACACACCTGTAGAGTGGGCGGGGCTGGAAACAAAATTCGCAATTGAGGATAGAGCTGTGGCAGGAGGAGGTGGCATAACCCTTTAGGCCCTAGGCCTTTTTTCTTTGGGCCCTGGCGCCTCCCAATCGGGGGCCTTAGGAGTTTCATGTCCCAAGTGTGAGTGATTGTTTGCATTCCCCGAGCACGGCTACAATTAAACCAGTTTAGATAGTAAACAAAGCAATTTTTGGTTTTTGATACATTAAGATAAAATAATACTTGAACTTTATTTTAGAAGAGCTGCCCTGTGTGAACGTGCTGACAGGATGGAGGTTGTGAGTTCAAATTCCATTTAGGAAACTTAGTCAATTGTTTTATTTATTCCAGGGGTCCTCAACTACATTTGTTCAAGGGTTGTTTTTTTTCCAGCAGACACCAGAGAAGGTCAGATGCTCTTCAAAAATAAAGTTCAAACATCATTTTATCTTAATTTATTACTATTTAAAATGGCCTTGTTTCCCGTCTGGGCTGTTTGATTGTGGGTGTAGTTGTGTTTGGAGAATGTGGACAGTTGTAGATGTTTGGGGCATGAAACTGTAGAGGCCTCTGATGGGGGGGGGGGGGGGGGGTTAAACAGGTTAAGGCACTCAAGAATGACTCTACCCTCACCTGTGAGTACTGTTGTCTTCTCCCTACACTTTGTGCCGGGGATTGAAGGAGGATCGCGGGTGGGCCTGCAGGCAGTGTGTTATATTTACAGAGTGATGCCGGGCAGAGCTGGAGGACTGTGGAGGGGCAGCGTGACTGCGGCGGTGACGAGGATCGCAGTGACATCAGCCGGGCCTTGTACCTGATGCCCCAGGAATCTACCAGGATCGACTAAGGGTGGTCGGAACGCAGCAGGGGAACGGCGCTGATGGGACTGGACCTACTCCTGGTGCTGTGGAACATTATTTTCCTTCTTTTAGGGGACTTCTACTGCTTGTAAAGAGGTTTTTTTTTTTGGACTTTTAGATTGTTGTCTGTGCCAATTTACATTGTTCTCACTTATAGGGAATAAAAGTGAAAATCCTCTGGTTTATATTCCGGTCCCTGGGTTCTGACTCCGCTGCTCTCCCTTGGTTAAAGGTGACCTCGAGTCGGCGGTGTCAGATTTAGCAGCCCGACGTGTGTGAACCTCTGACCTCCAGTACCCCCCCCCCCCCGCTGCACTCAGGTCTGTGGAAAGGAGAAGGTGGACTGGGTTTTTCAGAACCAAGGCTGCAGAGGTGGAAAGAGTTCTAAAATTTCCTACTCAAGTATGAGTATAAATAATTTGATAAATTTTACTCAAGTACAAGTAAAAGTACTTGCCTAAATTTTTACTCAAGTAAAAGTAAAAAGTATTGTCAATAAAATGTCCTCTGTAGCGTGATGAAGGTTCTCTGATTTGTGCCAAAGGTCACATTTGCCCAGCTGGGTCAAGCTGGGTCAAACAGTACTTTGAATCCACAGATTAAAGCTCAAGGAGCCACGATGTCTGCCAAGATCATAACACCAGCATCTGCTGTTCCGTCAGAAGGACACTTCAAGCCACGATGATAATAATTAAATAATCATTAATAAACTTGTGATTTTATTACTGCTTAAATAATCGTCAATACATGATCACTTGGTACAGATATAAATATAAATTTTAATTACATGAAATGAATTATTATGCTTTGGGTATTATAATGATAATTATTATAATGATTAAAGATGTGTTCAGCAAAGAAGACCTTCACCCTGTTCAGCTAACAGAGTTCAGATGACAATAACTGCATCACATGTTTTTTTGATGCATGACCAAGCTTTCTTCCGGAGAGAGGGGGAGTGTTCTGAGAGAGTTTGGTGAAAACTAACCATTACAGATTTCACGTCCAGTTCTTCAACCAACACCACGAGGAAAGGAGTACGGCCGTCTCCTGGACCCTCTCTGCCGACAAGAATGGCTAAAGAACAACGAAACTAACGAAGACTCTCCCAGAGTCATTGATGTCTGAAGTTAATTTAAATACGAGAACGTGCATCTGCCAAACGCTTCGTACAGCCGTGTACCCAGCACATCTCTGGACCGGACGATCGGACACTTGCATCTACTCTGCCAGCCCAAGTGCCACCTTGGATGAACCCATCCTCCTGACGTCCGGATCCACAAAGGGGGTCCTGTTTTGGGTGAGGTAGAACACGACAGATGACGTTTGATGCTGTTTTCTCTAAAAGTAACTCAGTTATCTGCAAAATATTTCATCCAGAACACCTTCCATTCCCTCTGAAAGAAACCTGAGAACTGCATTCACGCATTCAAAACTCATCATTCTCAATTTTAGCTCCATCCAACACAGGTTTGCTTTTAAACAAGTAATATCAAAGCTGTTAAGGATTGTCATCAAAATTGCCATTCATGAATTGTCATTTTATGATTGTCGCTTCAAATTTTCTGTTTAAAATTGTTAGTAAATAAATGTCTTCATTTTTAAACTTGCCTCATTATTGAAACGAAACACAGAAAAGGGTTGCATTTCCAGTTTATCGAATGAAAAGAATCTTAATGATGTTTCTGTTTAATAAATAAACTTTGGTAATTAATTTAAATCTTAAATTAATATTTCACACCACAACACCTCAAAGTAAAAGTTACTTAGTTACATTTTTGTCAGCGTAAGGACGGCTACATCTAAGTAGTGCTAAATCACAACGCCAGTTCACAAGTGGCTCGTGTGTGTGTGCGCAACCTTTCCTGCGTTTTAAAAAGAACCAAAAATGGAAACAGGTATGTTGCTTGGAAATGCTCCATGTTTTGTGTGGTTCTCACAGGAAGGCTGTTCCAAAGAGAAAGCCCTCTCCCCGAGTTTTAAACGTGTTTTTGGAACATCTAAAAAAAAGACTGGGAGCTAGATCTCATGTTTCTGACGGCAGTGTAGATGGACGATTACTCGCTGATGTATGGTGGAGCCAAGCCATGAAGACATCTAAAAACAAAGAGGAATTTCAAATGAATCCTGTAGTAAACAGGGATCCAGTGATGAGATGCCAATACCGGGGTTATGTGGTCACGCTTTCTGGTGCCAGTCAGCAAGCGTGCCGCTGTCAAGGGTTGGTGTAGGAGGATGTTTTAGGACCCAAGATGCAGATACCAGATGAACGAAGCAGAGGTGGAGGATAAAGTAAAAATCCTTTATTAAGGTAGTAATCCAAAGGCAGGGAATCAAAAATACAAAAAATCTGAAATGAGTCCTCAAAAGTACTAGAGAACTAAAAAAACACTGGAAAAACTGGACGCTAGGAACAAGAACGAGACGAGACTGACAAGAACACCAAAACACCGCTGACAAACAATGAACCGACACCGTACACAGACAAGACAGAGCTTATATACACAGGGAGAAGTGATTAGGGAAAATGGCGGCAGGTGTGTGGAGTGAGAGCTGGAGGGAAGACAGGTGAACCTAATCATCAAAATGGGCAAACAGAAACAGAGGAGGGCCAAATAAACTCTAAAACACAAAACTGAGCCTAAAGGCTGCGGGAAGGATTAACACACACACACACACACACATCACTCACAACTGGGGACAAAGAGGCTGGAGCTGCAACTTGGGGCAAAGAGGATAACTAAATGAACACTGGACCTGAGGGGATGATAAAAAGGTCTACAAACAGAAGACACCATATAGAGACACAGACATGACACATGAGGGCGCTAGAGGACAACAAAAGGAGCACCTAGAGAACAAATGGAGGACAAAAGGAGACACATGAGATGAGACGCCGACACAGACCATGACAGCCGCTGCATTTTTAACCAGCTGGAGTTTATTTGAAGAGGACCAGTCCAGGCCCAAGTAAAGTGAGTTACAGTAGTCCAAACTACCAGATGCATGACGTGCTCTGAACAACCTTTGCTAACAGTCTTGGATGATAGGAACCTGATTGGACCACTGAGCTCACCTGTCTCTTCAGCCCGAAAGAACCATCAAGAAAAACTCCAAGATTTTTCACACAGGACTTTACCGAGGACGAGCAAGGGCCCAGAGGTCGGACCCATTAATCATCCAGAATCTCCATCTTCTGTCATGTTCTGTGTCCCCCTGTCCCCAGCCTCCTCCTGTTCTCCTCCAGGTTCTTCTGCTTAGTTCTTTCCCCATTTAGTTTATAGAATGCACCTGCCTTCCCTCCAGAGACCACTCACACCTGCCACCTGTTCCCCTGATCACCTCCCTCTGTGTTTAAAAGCCCTGTCAGTGTTTGTCGGTCCATCGTTGTTGTCAGCGTGTTTGTTCCCCCGTGTAACCCCGAGACTCCTGCTCAGTTAGTGACCTCCTGAATCTGTTTTTGTGTTTCCTGAGACCTGGCTTGGCTCCCTGTCCGTGATTTTTGGATTATCACCCTAATAAAGGACTCTACATTTATTTCACTCACTCCTGCCTCAAGTCGTCTGGTGCTCTGCATCTTGGGTCCTACTCCTCCTGCTCAGAGCCTGGCATCTTTAAGTCATTTAGCTTCAAGAAGTTGATGGACATCCATTGCTTG
>NC_091746.1:25967060-26022060 GCF_043380555.1 Nothobranchius furzeri
CCCACGGTGCAAACCTCTCCGCTTCAGAGCCTGGATGCTGAGGCTACATTTCAGTGAGAGTAAAAAATCCCCAAACGGACTCGCTCTGAGCTGCAGATCTGGTCCAGGCATTGTTGTGAGGCTCAAGCTGAAGTTCTGGTATTCGTGGACTTTACGCTGTTGACTCGCACCGAGCGGAAAGAGAACGACAGAGATTACGGGCAATCAAAGCCCACTTTATGCTGCTCTGCTGGCGTCACATAGTCTGGCCAAGAATGCTCACCTCGGCTAATATCAATGAGAACCAACTGTGTATGGTGAATTATTAATGCCAGAGCTATCACGGCCAGCCTGAGCTGATTAGCAGGGAAATACGGAGAGATTTCTCTGGATGGCACAACTTCAGATTTGAAAAATACTCCACATTAATTCTGTCATAAAGGATCTGGTGAAGCTGAAACTCATCAGCTGAATCATCAGATTCTCTCCAGTTATTAGTTTTCTACCTTTGATGATGCTGAAATCTTTGTTAAAGAATGAACTAAAGGTGCATTTCCCACTTTGAGCCACTAGAGGGCTTCCTGCAAACTATTCATTTGAACAAGGACCAAAAAACCCCAAAAAAAACTGTTTTTTTAATTTGCTCAAACTCAATCCCTGATTTAAAACTAAAATAGCAACAAAAAAAGTTTTTCTAGATGTTTGTATTTAAAGAGCAAGTCACCCCCAAATCAACCTTTGTTTCTGATAAACTATATAAATGTGTGTCTAATTGTGCTGCAGACACGTGTAGTCAATAGTTTTGCACTTTAGTGCATTTTAGTTAAAATTTTAATTTTCTGCCTAAAACTGTCAGTGTTGTGCCGTTGTCAGGTAAAAACTCTGCACTGCATTTGAATTTAAATCTGCCATCGCTATTGGCTAAGAGGTACCCTAGTACGTTAGCTGGTACTGTCATGATTCGCCCCGGCCTCCCTGACTGTGTCGCTCCTTCCGTAATTAGCCTTATTGTTCTCACCTGCCCCTCGTTAACCTGCCCATGTGTTCCCTGATTGTTCTGTGTATTTATACCTCCCTCTTTTTTCCTGTCGTTGTCGGATCATTGCGTTGTCTTCGTTGTGTTCGTGCTTGTGCCGCTACCATTAAATCCATTTTTATTTTTTCATCCGTGCCTGCTCTTCTGCCTGCTGAGCCCTCCACCACACATGGTCTGCCATCTCCACGCTCACCACATGACAGGTACCATGTGATGTCACAATGTCGTTGTGAGCCTGTGTGTGTGTGTGTGTATTTGTTAGCGGCTCCGCCCTCTCGGTCTGCTAGGCAACAGCATTTGTTGGATTTTTCTAACAGGAAGTGGCAGTTGAGTAAGAATCTGGTAGGGGGTGAGTTGGTCTTTAATTAAAATAAATGAAAACAGGAGATGGAAAGTAATGATTGTGTCGAAGTGTTCCGCCTAGTTTTAGCTGATATCTTAGCGCTAACTCGGTTAGCTCAGCCATTAAAGCTTTTAAATGTCAGTTTTTAGGTCCACAAACCAGACCAAATGTGGACGATTACAGTACTAAATCTCGACTGTTGGGCCACATTTTGAGTTTGGATGCAGACAAGAAAAGGTGTGAAAAAAATCACAGTAAAAATTAGCAACCTTTGACTTCGGAGGTGAAAAAAGATTCCAACTGGCCTTAATGGTTCCAGAAAGGTCTTTTGAGAGCCTCAAATGTAAAATTAGAGACCAAATTTGAACCTAAAAGCATCATCTGAACATAACATGTAAGAAAATATTTGATCTCTTTTTAGCTCGTTTCTATGGAGAAGTTACGAAACATTATCATCTAACCTGTAGCTCCGTGAATAACTTCAGTTTGGAGAAACCACAATTAGAATTTCATAATTCTGCAGGAATTACCATTAAATTTACTGTTAATCTGAGTTTTATTAAGCAAGTAGATTTTATTAGTATAGCGCTACAAAAAGTGCTTCACACAGATCAAAACTAAATAAAACAGTCATAAAATCATAAAACAGAAATAGATTAACATCAGAAAAAATAAAGTCACTAAATTTTAAATTTCATAAACAGATGAAAGGTTAAAAATTTGAGTTGAAAATAAGAAAATAAAAGTTTTAGGTGAAAGAAGATCATTCCAGAGTCGGGGTGCAACAGTCTACAAGGAGCGATCACCTCCACTTTTGTATCTGGTTTTTGAGACTTCTAGAAGGTTCTGGTGGGTGGGCCTGAGGGCTCGGGTCGGAGCATAAGGCTTTAACAGTTCAGTAATATAGGGAGGAGCTTGACCATGTAGAGCAGGGGTGTCCAATTCTGGTCCTGGAGGGCCGGTATCCAGCAGGTTTTGTGGTTTTTCTACTCCAACAGACTTGATTCAGTGGTTGAAACACCTGTGCAGCAGCTCATCAGGCTCTGCAGAAGCCTGTTAATTAGCTGCTGATTGAAATCAGGTGTGATGAAACAGAGTTCAAACTAAAACATGCAGGATACCGGCCCTCCAGGACCAGGATTGGACACCCCTGATGTAGAGCATTGAAAGTTATAATCAGGATTGGGTTAACGGGTAACCAGTGCAGACACGTCAGAACAGGAGTGATGTGTGCTCTTCTGTTTGCTCCAGTTAGGAGCCTCGCTGCAGAGTTCCGGATCAACTGAAGGCGGTCAAGGGCTTTTTGTTAAAACATGTGAAGAGTGTGTTACAGTAATCCAGACGGGAGGAGATAAAAGGCATGGAGAAGCTTTTCAAGTTCAAGTTCACAGTTTGGAGATATTTCTTAAGTGATTAAAAACAGTTTAAAAGAGTTTAAATGCTTCTGAACAAACTAAGGACCTGTCCACACGTAGCCGGGGATCTGCCAAAACGTAGATATTTTTCTACATTTTGGCCTGTCATCCACACGAAAACTGAGTTTTTTCACACGAAAACGGATCTTTTTAAAAACTCCGGCCAAAGCGAAGATCTGCGTTTTCTCCGTTTTGGGTGTCTGCGTGTGGACAGACAAAACCGGAGTTTTAAGGTCCGCAACGTCACTTTCCGCGACAAAAAAATGCTTACATCACGTGTGAGACCTGTGTTTGCACTAGCCGACAGCATGGATGCCCTCAGAGTTGCGCTCACTTTATCAATTGTCCAAGCGCTTTTTGCTTGTTTGTTTTTGCAAGCGGAATTACTGCTCCTTGCAGAAGACCACAGACGAAAGACGAGGTTAAGAACGGGGGAAGTACTGCTGCCTACAGGTCTGGCATGTCCTTAACAACGTATTTATCCGGGTACGTGTGGACAGTTTTGTTTTAAAACGAGGTCAACCTTTTATTTCATACTGGAGCCTCAGAAAGCATTCAGCCTCTTGAGGACCACGTGTGGTACAAAGCTAGGAGATTGAGCCGCGACAACATGAAACAGATTTCTTTATGCGTTATACATTTTCATTGCTGGCAGGTTCTTTAGAGACTTCACCAATGCTGCTTAAGCTCAAGTTCACCATCATTCACCATCGATTCCACGGGGACTCTCCAAACATTTCTCAGTCGTTTATCGGATCTATTTGGAGTCGACACTGCCTTTGTTCTGGTGTCATCTCTGCTTCTTACATCCTCGTGATTAATTAGCTTTTTACATGAAATAATAAATGCAATAAAATGAAAAAACTTTATTTTCTGATAACAATACTACAACTGTAAAATAATATATTTGACTTCATTATGTAATTATATAACAACATGTGTAAAGACAGAAAACTGTGCCTTCCCACCTAGATCCTCCACTAGAGGGCAGCAGACGTAGATGGGGTTGATATGGCAGCTTTTTGATGAAGATTCTGATCCTGATGCTTCATCTGGATGTTGTAAAGCAGCCATCTAGTTTCCCCTTTCAGGAATTATTCAAGATTTTATCTGTAAAAGTGATCATCTTACCTTGTCCTATGACATTATATATGTATATATATATATATATATATATATATACCGTAATTTCTGGACTATAAAGCGCACCTCAATATAAGCTGCACCAACAAAACAAAAGGTTTTCTACACACACACGCCGCACTCGAATACAAGCCATGGCGCAGCAGCCACATGCAGGTCTCCGGCGCACAGCACATGTACGGCCATAACATAAGATAATTTGACAGAAAGACGCTACACGGAGGTTTTTTGTTGTTGTTTTAATTCAACAAAACAAATTTTGAACACGGGTGAACGTGCCTGCAAGTTTAGAAAAGAAAACAGCACTGATAGCGTTCATATTTCTGGATGGTTATAAGATAAAAACAGAACTGACGCGTTATTACCGGTCATTTGCATGTTTAGAAGAAAAGAACAGCGCTGACACAGCATTAATAAGCCCTGGATGATTAGAAAATACAAACTGCACACAAAACATGCCTGGTTACTAAATAAAACACACTTGCCTACCAGAAGAAGTCATTCGCTCTCATCTGAATGATTTAAATTACAGGTTATTTAATGAGCCATAAGGCGTAGGATTCCATAGGAAATATGAAATCCACCTTACAGATCTGTGAGGTTATTAACCAGAAGAGTGGAACTTTTTATTGCAGGGATTAGATAACCGCTTCGTATTCACTCAGAGACAACAGAAGAGAGAGAGTCAAGATCAAAAGTTGAGAATTGTATTACTAACAAATGAAACTAGACTGACTTTAAAACTAAATGTATGGTGTAACTAAGGTGGATGAGACGGTGAATGGATGACGTGTGATGTTGCTCAGAACCAGCAAATCCGAAGAAGCGATCAGTTCTGGTGGGAATGAAGGTGATGTCTTCGCGTTAAGCTTTGGTTAGGAGATTCCTAAACACATTCGACGCCATTTGCCGGTCTACGTACCCTTAGCGGAAGTCCCCGTTAGATCAGGAGGTGTAAAGGTCCAGCTTGACCTTTATGGCGCCGGAGCCTGTAGAAGAAGCCACGGCAACCGACCATCTGTCTCGAGTTACTTCCGGGTCACGACAATGTGTTGGCATCTGGTGAGACCCGGACCTGGGTCGTGATGGTTCAGCTTTTATTCTGAAAGGAACCGTTGCAGCAGGTGGAACAGCAACAGATTTTATCCAGCTTGTCATTGGTTCTTTCGGTTGAAGTGGAAAGTTACGGATTGGCCACTCCGACACTTCTCTAGAACGCTTTGAACTGGCGTTAGAGATGACGTGGGCATAGTTTTATACTTCGGATGTTTTGGTTTATGGTCGAATAAAAAGTTGACAGATTTACCAAACACCAACAAAACCAGGCCTCCGTCAGATCTGGCAGATTCTGATTGGATCAGTGAAAGTAATGTGTCATGTCTTAACGCCACGTGAGATCAGTCCTAGTGGAAACATTTAAAGTCATATTACTTATTATATTCTATAGGATTATAATAAAGTAATTAATATTTTGATTTCACAGATTGGTCACATCTTATTATTGACTAACACTTTGATGGATTAGCTTTATTAAAATAGAGTTCTTTGATTAATTAAAAGAAAAGAGTTCATTCTTCTGTTGAGATGGAAAGAAGCAGTTTATAACAAATGCTTGAGACCTTGAGGCCATATCTCATGCAGACTAGTTCTGTGTCAGAGGAGGGGGAAAACAGTCATTTCATTCTGTTTCATCCTCTTGCTCACTAAAGCCATTAAAGTCCTCTTCTTCAGTGTCAGAGTTGAACAGCCTCAGAAGAGCTTTGTCACATACCTTTTCTGTGGCGATGTCAGTGTCACCACATGGAACCATGGATTCATTCATGCCAAGCTTACGTGCGGCAGCACTGTTTCCCTCCTTTACTGCCAGATCGATGGCCTTCAACTTAAATGCGGCATCATATGAACTCATACGTGTAGTTACCATGATGAGGGGGTATGGATTTGAAAAAGATTCTTCGTGGTGCCGGCTGCTTGCATGTGCTAAATTAAAATGAGCACTTTCTTCGATTTCCACTTTTGACTTCCACCTGTTTCACTTTCTGCTACAGCGCCCCCTGCAGGTGAAGGAAAATCTTCAGTAAAGCCGCACCTCATTATAAGCCGCATGGTTCAAAGCGTGGGAAAAAAGTAGCGGCTTATAGTCCGGAGAATGCAGTATAAGTCCGGTAATACGGTATAATAAGCATCCTAACATATAATTGTAAAACTACGTGTTTTAGCTCTGCTTGATATAGGTGTGACTTAATGAATGAGAGGCGTTGCTTTCAGCTATAATCACGGGCACAGGGGAGGAGCTTCAGGGCACAGGGGGAGGAGCTTTAGGTGCTATATATTTTTTACGTCTGCCTTAAAGTAAAACAATCGTGAAGCAGATTCATACCCCACTGGCGTCCCTAAACCACCAACATGCAGCTTGTGGCCAGCAGAGGGCTCCAGAGGGCTGTCCCATGGGAAGCTGCTCAGGCTGAAAAACCACTGAAACCAGTTTGAAAGAAATAGCTCCAAGTAGTTTTGATTTAGGTGGTTTGATAAAAGTTCGGGACAACAATCTTCACGGGACTAAAATTGAGGGTTATTCATCAAATGGTGAATAAACTTCATTTAACAAAGGAAATGTGGTTTTAAATGATTAAATGTTTAGATGACGTGAACTGAATTACTTTCTAAAACCAAATGTTAAAAAAGGAAGAAAATTGTGTTTGGTTCACTAATTTTGCTGCAGCGATGCACCTCAGCAAAGAGTCTTGTGGCAGTTTGCCGGTTCAGGTCATTTTATTTCATTTTCTTGTCTCACCTGCTTCCGCTCGTCATTTCCTCTGTGGCGAGCGCGTCTTTAAAAAAGGGGGGCGTGACCCGATCAGGTGTGTCTGACTGCCCCGCTGACAGTGAGAGGGAGAGACACAGACCAGCGAAAAAAGGAGGATTACAGACAGTAGTGTTGAAATAATAACGAGAATATTTGTGAAAAAAAAAAAAAACGATCAAACGGAGGAGAGACAAGAACACCGTTCCACAGCGGAGATTAAGAGGACGGGATCGCCGTTTCAGTGGGACGCGCGACTATTTCGCCCGGGTTACACTTCTGAGTCGGGCCTGTCAGACCCCGGTGCTTACGTTCTTCTGCCAGAACCACGAGACCCGTTGGGAGAAAGTCGGCTTCCGCGAGTAAGAACAATCTATTGAGTTTGACTGTGAGAGTGCCGCCGAGCACATTGCGGGTACATTGGTGGCTTCCCCGTCGCTGACACGAATGAATGGTCAGGAGGATCCATAAGCCGCTACGTTGTATGTTGTTGGGTGTGTGATGTGTGTGTTGTGAGTTGATGGTCGGGTAATTTATGGTTTAAGTTCTCCTTTGAAGAAGAAGGCCTGGCTGGCACCCCTCTCCTTAATGTGTTACAGTCTGAAACCAGTGGAGAGCCTGATTAAGTTCATGCACCTGTGAAATGAGCAGCACAGGACGTAATTTTCACTTTAGAAGTGGAGGGGACACGGGGGGGGGGGGGGGGGGGGGTCTCTACAGTATGCTCTAATGGGAAACAGGCTTCAACACAAACGGTTGTTTTCTGCTTGGTCCTTGAGCTCAACCAGTGTCAGTTTAATATAGCGTAATATTGTTTTTGGATGGTAAAAAGTGCAGGGGTCAAAACTTGACTTTGGAAAAAGTGGGGGGGACATGTCCCCCCTGTCCCCCCCCCAAAATTACATCCATGAGCACACCTGAGCGTGTGTCCAGGTTAAACACACACACCTGTTCTGAGTTCCTCGGTGGATTAGGTGGTTGCTCAGAAGCATCGTTACAACAACAAATAAAACTAAATTATTTTCAGGAGTGAAAGGATTCCGTCTCACTAACAGAGGGACTATTTGCTTTCGGGGGAAAGCAACAGGGAGGAAAACGCTCACCAGCGCCAACCGGAGAAACATGCTCAATTTGCTGCTGCTGTCTCCCGGAGCCGAGGCTGCTGATGTGATGCCGGGTGGTGTAACTGCGTTTCAGATCGGGGGGGTGGGGTCACGGCCGAGGAGCGGGCCAGCGGGCTTCAAACAGCAAAGGGCACGCCAGCCTGGATGAAGATCAGAGGAGGATGAGGGAGAGGACAGAGGAGTGAGACAGGAAAATGAGACGGAGAAGAAGGGGGGGGGGGGGGGGGGGGCTCGGGATGTGGGCTGTCGGTCTCCGGAGCGGGGGTGCTGCTCGGAGAGCCACATCGTTCAGAAGGCGTGATGTACACACAGAAATCTGATCTAATGCAGACACGTCCGCTTTTACATCGACACCACCCAAGAGCCAAGAGGAGCATCCCAGGAACCCGTCTGGAACGGAGCAGAACGTCGTGGGCTTGACCAAGTCAGGGTTGCTGATCGAGGAAGTTCCTGACACTTTGTAGAGGCTCAAACATACTCGTGACCTCTGACCTTTACCCTGAAGCTTTAATATCTGATCTGTCATAAAACAAAAAATGGAAAATCTACGCTGGTTTATCTGTAAAAGGACACAAACACAACCTGGCCCTCATTTCATTTTTAGCACCAACATTTTTATGTATTTGTGATTTTACTTTTGCTTTTTATGATCTTACATCAGTTTTTACTGGTCTACTTATCTCAGGATTTAAGACCATTGCTTCGTACTTCTGCCACATTTACAGGATATTCACATTCATCTGAGAGAAGTTAAACAGGCGTGTGCTTCCCAGGGGAGGGGCAAGCCAAATCAGCTGAGGGGTATAAAGCATCGTTTCTGAGGTCTGCGTTAGAGAACGGGTGTAAGAGGCTCATGTTACTGCTGTGGTGTTGGGCTGAGGAGCTGCATTACCACTGATCCTCTGTCAAAGGGTAAGTCTACCCTGAGGGGTGAGGGGGGGACACAGAGACTCATAAAGAGACTTCAGAGTTAGAAGGTCACAACGCTGACTCCATTGAGGGGAATAAAAGCTCAAATGTCTTGCCATTTTGACGAAAAGGGTAAAGACGCCCGTCAGCACTCATTGAGATGTTTCAAATCAGCTAACAGTGAGATGTTTATCCTGATTGGTGGACTTCATTTATGGGAAACATCATTTTATGGTCTGAGTCAGGGTGGGTCAGTCCAGCTAAAGGAGCCAAAGGGCAGAAAAACCTTTTGGGTCATAAATGAAACCGTCTGAAGCGTCACAATAACCAAAACCTTCTATTTACTTACAAAAAAACGTGAACTACCCATTGGTAAAGGATCACGAGGCATGTCTATAGTTATTTGTATTATGATGTTGTGTTATATGAGAGATAAAATTGGCACTTACCACCTGAAATACCTGGATACTCCACCAGGGGGCAGATGAGCTTGTTTTATAGGTTTTAGAGGAAAATATTATTTTCACTACAAGTAACAGGTTTAAAGGACAAGTCTGATATTTTTACGCGCACACACACACACACACACACACACACACACACACACACACACACACACACACACACACACACACATATTTATATATGTATGTAATATATATATATATATGTGTGTGTGTGTGTGTGTGTGTGTGTGTGTGTGTGTGTGTGTGTGTGTGTGTACATATATACATGTATATATGTATATATTTACATGTATATATGTATACACACATACACACACATACATACATACATACATTACATATATATATATATATATATATATATATATATATATATATATATATATATATATATACATACACAGTGGGGCAAAAAAGTATTTAGTCAGCCACCGATTGTGCAAGTTCTCCCACTTAAAATGATGACAGAGGTCAGTAATTTACATCATAGGTACACTTCAACAGTGAGAGACAGAATGTGAAAATAATCCATGAATTCACATGGCAGGATTTTTAAAGAATTTATTTGTAAATCAGGGTGGAAAATAAGTATTTGGTCACTTCAAACAAGGAAAATCTCTGGCTCTCACAGACCTGTAACGTCTCCTTTAAGAAGCTTTTCTGTCCTCCACTCATTACTGGCACCTGTTTGAACTCATTATCTGTATAAAAGACACCTGTCCACAGCCTCAAACAGTCAGACTCCAAACTCCACAATGGCCAAGACCAAAGAGCTTTCAAAGGACACCAGGAAAAGAATTGTAGACCTGCACCAGACTGGGAAGAGTGAATCTACAATAGGCAAGCAGCTTGGTGGGAAAAAATCAACTGTGGGAGCAATTTTCAGAAAATGGAAGACATACAAGACCACTGATAATCTCCCTCGATCTGGGGCTCCACGCAAGATCTCATCCCGTGGGGTCAAAATGATCATGAGAACGGTGAGCAAGAATCCCAGAACCACACGGGGGGATTTGGTGAATGACCTGCAGAGAGCTGGGACCACAGTAACAAAGGTCACCCTCAGTAACACACTACAACGGCAGGGAATCAAATCCTGCAGTGCCAGACGTGTTCTGCTGCTGAAGCCAGTGCATGTCCAGGCCCATCTGAAGTTTGCCAGAGAGCACATGGATGATACAGCAGAGGATTGGGAGAATGTCATGTGGTCAGATGAAACCAAAGTAGAACTTTTTGGTATAAACTCAACTCGTCGTGTTTGGAGGAAGAAGAATCCCAAGAACACCATACCTACTGTGAAGCATGGGGGTGGGAACATCATGCTTTGGGGCTGTTTTTCTGCTAAGGGGACAGGACGACTGATCCATGTTAAGGACAGAATGAATGGGGCCATGTATCGTGAGATTCTGAGCCAAAACCTCCTTCCATCAGTGATACCTTTGAAGATGAAACGTGGCTGGGTCTTCCAACACGACAATGATCCCAAACACACCGCCCGGGCAACAAAGGAGTGGCTCCGTAAGAAGCATTTGAAAGTCCTGGAGTGGCCTAGCCAGTCTCCAGACCTCAACCCCATAGAAAATCTGTGGAGGGAGATGAAAGTCCATGTTGCTCGGCGACAGCTCCAAAACATCACTGCTCTCGAGAAGATCTGCATGGAGGAATGGGCCAAAATACCAGCTACTGTGAGTGCAAACCTGGTAAAGACCTATAGTTTGACCTCTGTTATTGCCAACAAAGTTTATGTTACAAAGTATTGAGTTGAATTTTTGTTATTGACCAAATACTTATTTTCCACCCTGATTTACAAATAAATTCTTTAAAAATCCTGCCATGTGAATTCATGGATTTTTGTTCACATTCTGTCTCTCACAGTTGAAGTGTACCTATGATGTAAATTACTGACCTCTGTCATCATTTTAAGTGGGAGAACTTGCACAATCGGTGGCTGACTAAATACTTTTTTGCCCCACTGTACATATATATGTATATACATACATATACATTTATGTATATACATATATATGTATATATATATATGTATATATACATATATACATATATATATATGTATATATACATATATATATGTATATATACATATATGTAGACATATATATATGTATATATACATATATATATATGTATATATACATATATATATATGTATATATACATATATGTAGACATATATATATATATATATATATATATATATATATATATATATATGTATATATATATATATATATATATATATGTATATATGTATATATGTATATATATATATATATATATATATATATATATATATATATATATATATATGTATATATACATATATATACATATATGTAGACATATATATATATATATATGTATGTATATATACATATATATATGTATATATACATATATATATACATATATATATGTATATATATGTAGACATCCATATATATATATATATATATATAATATATATATATATATATATACATACATATATGAGTGACGACATTTTGTGTGGGATTAAAACTTCATGGATCTCTGAACTGATTAGAAACAAGAGAAACCAAAACCAGGTGGCTAAGTTCGGCTTAACGGCTGAAAAACGCGCAGACCTTCTCTGTGACGGACTCCTCTGCCGCTCCGGGTCGCTCTGATGTTTATTCTGTTCTGCACTTTAAGTGACCCAAATAAAAACTGCTGCAGCGCCTCGCGGACGGAGGGTTTCTCCGGTCTGCGTGGCCTCGGGGGACGGGCCTGCCCTGCACGTGGACACAAACACGCGCACAACGGCAGCGGCTGACGCACGAGACAGAGATTCTCTCTTCCTTGGAAGGCTTCATTCGGCACCCGCGGCTGTTGCCGTCTCGCTACGCGCCTCTTCACATCTCTCTCTCTTCCCTCAAGGCACCGAGATCCCCGCTCCGGTCATGAAATGAGTGCTCGGTAGGACTTTCTATCGCCTCTCCACACGACCAACAGAGAAGCCGGTTGCGTAACAGCTCCGTGCCATCGGGAAAACATGCAGGGAAAACCGACAAACAACCAGATTCCCGCTCCATCGAAGGCGTCCTCGTTTTTCATCGTGAATCTGCTGGGAAAGAGGCAGGGTGCGCACGAGGCGAGCGGTCAGACGGATGCCGAAGCAGCACGGCGTTATATGCTATGCCACACCGAGAGGATCGCCTCAGAGCCCGGCTGCTCCAGTTCCAGGGTCCGGTCCTCATGCGGGGACTCACAGACGCGGTGGATCCGCAGGAGGACGGAGCCGCCCGGGGCTCCGGAGGAGACCCCCAACAGTGAGTAAAGATCCTCATATTTATGATTTATAATCAGTGTGTGTGTGCGTGTGTGTGTGTGTGTGTTATCTGGATCACACACTCATCACAAACAGCCTCCATTACATGTTTTAAACGACTCTGGTTGGACGTGCTTAACCCAACACGAAGCCTGACTCTTAACTTAAAAAAATGTTGTTTTTTTCCGGTTAAAAACAATTTTCTAAAATGTGAAAAGCACCAAAAGCCTCCAGAAACAAATAATATAACAAATATAACGTGTGTGTGTGCGCGCGCGCGTGTGTGTGTGTTCCACAGTAAAATCAAAAACACAGTTGGTGGACTACGCATCATTTACCCAAGCGGCCCTGCGCGTCGTAATGACGCTTTTACGCACACGTAACCCTCCCGCTCACACGTCTCACACCCATCTTTCATTAGAAAGTGGAATCGTCTCATCAGCACCTAATCTAAAACGGGACTCCCAGATCCATCACTGCGCGGATGAACCCGAACCAAACACCCACTGTGCGCACCCATGATAAACATGAGCAGGTCAAACTTACGTTTTCATCTCTTACGTTTCCGCCCATGAATAATTGGACTCGTTGTTGGTTATAACTGTGAGAAAATTCCCCTAAAGCTGCTTTTGTCTGATTTGAAGGAACACACCGGGAGTCCGAGGATCCCCGCTGCTCCAGATCCGCCAGTGACCGGGCTTCACCCGCCGTTTCTGAGCCGACCACCGAAAGCAGCGACGAAACCGACCGGAAAACGGCCGAAGGAAGCCTCACTGACGAAGACGAGGACGCACAAAACGCCTTTGACGCACGATCCGAGCAGGAAGCGGCGTCTGACCAGATCTCCAGGCGAAAGAAAAAGACACGGACGGTATTCAGCCGCAGCCAGGTGTTTCAGCTGGAGTCCACCTTCGACATGAAACGGTACCTGAGCAGTTCGGAGAGGGCGGGGTTGGCTGCGTCGCTGCACCTGACGGAGACCCAGGTTAAAATCTGGTTTCAGAACCGGAGGAACAAGTGGAAGCGGCAGCTGGCGGCGGACCTGGAGGTCGCGCGGGTTCCAAACTCGACCCAGCGGGTTGTCCGGGTTCCGATTCTGTATCACGAGGGTTCTACAGCCGCTGCAGCGATGGGCTTGGGCCTGAACGGACCCTCCTTGGGCTTCTCCGGACCCATCAGCTCCCCGCTGTCGTCGTTTGCGCACTCCATGAGCCTGCTGAGGTCACAGATGAGCGGGTTGGTGTGAAAACGGAACAAGACGTTCAAGTTGACTCAGTGCAATACGTCAAAATGCTGCAAAGAGAATCCCGCCAGAGGCAGAGACAATCACAGAACCATAATCAGCCCAGACGGAGGCCGCAGAGGTTCATACACTGTATACGTTTGATACACAGATTTTTTCTAACTTTTATATTTAAAGACACAATTTGTTTTTTAATTCGTCACTTTTTTCACATGATTATAAATGAATAAAAATGCTCTGCAGCATCTGCGTCTGTTTGAACGTGAGTTTGTTTTTGACCAATAAGAGTTTTAGCGCAAAGCTCACAAGGAAAATTACGCAAAATTTGTGGAATTTTCACTGGTTTGTAGGTTTTATAGCAAACAGACTCAATTAAATGTTTCAATCATGAATCATCAGTTGTTAATCCTAAATTAGTTTCAGACACATAAAACCATCTGTAAGAAACGAAATAAAGTTTAGATTCGTTTGAAATATGTTTTACTTTGGATTTGTGTAAAAATACTTTATTAATAATACAAAAAGTCAAAGTTTGTTTACATCACCGGCTTGTATCAAGAGTATAAAACTCATTTAAACACACACACACACACACACACACACACACACACACACACCCCGTTGGGTCAGGATTTAAACCCCCAAAATGGTTTAAAGTGACTCTTTGCGGTAAAAATATCAGAAACTGAGTTGAAAAGTTATAATAAATGAAATTATACAAAAATGTGCTTTAATTCACTTTTCTTTTGTTTATTTCAGTCAAACTTTGGCTAAAAGTTCAGATTTCCTTGGTCAAGATGTTTGACTCCATTTATTACGACCCAACGGAACCAACAGCAGCTTTTATTCTGGTTCCGACAACAAGAACCATAATAAAACGAGGATATTCGGACAATCAGCTCCGGGTCACAAGCACCTATAACCTTTCCTTATACGTCACGTGACTCAAATAAACAAGATAAAACAAAATGACAAAACTTTGCTTTGATTTTCCTGGTGTGTGTGTGTGTGTGTGGGGGGGGGGGGGGTGATGGGAGGGTCAATAACACGCTCCTGTCCTCCCTTCTCCTCCCGCGTTGCCATTGGTCGCTCCGGAACATCCTGTCAGCCAATCAGCTTTGAGGACGCGCTCGGTCCGGCGTGAGTGCACCGACAGAGCCTCTCCAGCCCAGCAGAGTCAGCTCGGAGGCGGCTGATATGCTGCGAGGACCATCGGAACGTTAACGGAGACATTACCGTCCTGGTCAACGAACGGAGGTGGAAACGGAAGCCCGCTCGCTCAGGAGAATATGAACAAAGCAGACGCACCATGTCGTCCCGCAGCCTCTCTCAAATTCACTATTGACAACATTCTGAACCTGAAGACAAGCGGGACCGGCTGTGAGAGCTGTCCCTCCACCGGGGAGCAGGATGAGCTGTCCCAGAGACACCCGCCGAGACCGGAACCGGACAGGCTGACCCAGGCTGGTAAGAGCCGTCTACTAAAGCACCCCAGCAGCAGCAGGAACTCTCCTAGCGGTCTGAATCGAGTCTTTCTGTTTTCAGAGCTGGTCCCAAGTCGCGGTGGAAAGGCGGAACCGGTGCTGATCAGCTGCGGGACGCAGCGGCACGCGCCCGAGACGCGCCTGGAGAGCGGGGACAGCAGCTGCGACGACAGCGGCTCCAGCGCGGCGCCGGACCCCCTTAAGGGGGACAGCGGCTCCAAAAAGAACAAAATAGTCACGAAGAAGAAGACGCGCACGATTTTCTCCAAGAGACAGATTTTCCAGTTGGAGTCTACCTTCGACATGAAGCGCTACCTGAGCAGCGCGGAGCGCGCGTGCCTGGCCAGCTCCCTGCAGCTGACAGAGACCCAGGTCAAAATCTGGTTCCAGAACCGGCGGAATAAGTTGAAACGACAGATCTCCACCGACATGGACGGACCGGTTAGTGACTTCTCCGAGCCTGGGAAGCCGGTGGCGGTGGGGCAGCTCCCGGCCTTGTACAAGGAGAGCAGCCTGCTGGGTCGGTGCCTGCTGCCGGTGCCTCTGCCGGTGGTGTACCCGGGCAGCAGCACGCCTTACCTCTGCTTCTCCAACGCCAGCAAGTACTTCAGCCTGTACGACGGCGACGGATGACGCCACCAGAGCCCGGAACCAGACACTTTGGGTGATTTGTTGCCAAGTTCGGAGCATTTAAGGTCTTAGTGGTGCGGCCTGGAAGGCTTTCCTAAAGACTGCAAACATGGCGGAGAAACAGTTTCTCATCACTTATGGATATCCAGTATTATTTATTTTGAAAGTCTGGGGCCTGATGTGGGAAGTTTCCGGCTGGGAGGCCTAAACATCTAATTGTTTACGTTATTCTTTCTTCTTCTTCTTCTTGTTATTATTATAATTATTTTATTATCAACAGCAGCTTAAGCCACCAAAGAAATTACCATAGCCTATCTGCATGCTTTTTTCTGTAACAAGAACTTTTAATATTCAGATTATGTATTTAAATGAATGTAATTAACATTTATTTTTTTAAGTTCCACGCATGTTTATTTAGTTGATGAATATTTTACTCCTCTTACTTTATTCCACTTTGTCACGAGGCTCATTACTGCGGATGTAATTAAAACAGCGTTCAAGAAAGCTCCTAACGAACTCATTCAGTATTTTTGAGGAGAAAATAAATACATTTTGTCCCAAAAGTGATTTATTAACTAATAATGAAATCTACTTAACCTATGTTTTTATATTCTTTTACACATCACAGCAATATTAATACAGTTTTTTAATGTTTTGCATATTAAAATATGTATTTACAAATTGTTGAAATTAGCCAGCAAAAGTCTGGAAAAAGAAAAAAAATACCAAAAATAAACAAATGAGTCAAATGGGCATTTTAGAGCTTTTGGTCCATCTTGACACATTTTCTGCTAAATCACACGCCTCAAACAGCTGATACTCAATAATTAGACTCTAAATAAAACAAGTAAAGTTTGGGTTAAATAAAAGGAAGTCTGCAACAATTCACGTAGCAGATTTTTAAATAATTTAAATTCATTATAAAACGGTTTTCCTGCTAAAAACATGAAAAAGTTAAACATAAAAACTGATTTTTTTGCTCCATGGCTGTAAGAATAAACTAAAAGTGTTTTTATGTCCCTTAATGATGATGTCATTTCCACATCAAGACAAATTCAAACTCATCTTGTACATTTCTTCGTGAATGCATCTGAACTCATATGAATTATGCAACACGGCTGCGCCGGCGAGCACCGGGAGGCTAATTATTTACCTTGCTTAGGAGCTAAGTATGATGGGAAACTGCAGGGAGTGGCTGGCGGCTGCAGACAGGAGCCCGTCGTGTTGGGAGGAAGTAAATCTCAATCACTTCACCTGATCTGGGATCAGTCTGTCACACACACACACACACACACACACACACACACACACACACACACACACACACACACACACACACACACACACACGCACACACACACATACACACACACACACACACACACCACACCAAACTCATCTTCAAAAAAAAACGGAGCCATCTGACAGATTTTCTTCTTCTCTGATAAAAATGTGGGTTCTAATGAGTTAAAGTTTGCTCCGTGTGCTCAGCGCCAGGCCGCTTTTTTAATAAAACTCTCTCAGAAAAGTGAAAGAGACAGTTGAAACGTAATTATTAGAAATTCAGGAAAGTTAAATTCAATGTAAACTTTAAACGATTCAATAGATTAATAGTAAATTTTACTTTTGTCTTGTTTTCTAAACGTAAAAACTTGAACCGGGGCTCTTGATGACTCAGTTACTAAAGCAGTCATTAATACTGAGCGCTGAAGTGTCTGCAACTTCTATTATTTAGTAAAAAAAAACATCATTTAGGCTGTCAAACAGGGCCAGTTAATAAACACTAATTAATAAACAAGTAATACATTTTACACAAATAATAATGGAGTAATTTATGCATTTAAGTTAAGTTATTGAAAGGGAAAAGGAAAATACTTCAGCACAAATGTGAAATTGTAAATGTTTTCGTGTAATTTGATGGTAAAAGACTAACATATTCATCTAAAAACCACAAACAGGAAACAAAAACAAGATCAAACAGGAAACATAAATGCGTTTATTTTCCTAACTTAGTCGGTTGCGGTGCATCGCGGGGTATGATGTAAAGACTCGCTGAAGCGGAGAGGCCCGTTACGTCCTGCAGGCCGTCTCGTGTTGCAGAGCTGCAGGAGAAGTCCCACCACCGCTCATTACCCACAATCCCCAGCGGCTAACTACTCAGACACGACGGCAGACTGTCAAGATTGAAGGTGGTGTGCAAAAGGCTGTAATATCAACATTTATCTTGCAGATAATGGAGTAGCTCACACTGCCTCAGAAGCACTCAGGCTGGAGAAACGGAGGCCGGCCTGATTTATTTAACTCCACACAGAGAAGCTCAGATTCACGACGCGGCTTCTTGTAAGGAGCGCTAATTGCTCCCACCACTCCGCTCTTTTCATTTAGCCTCCTTTCTCACTGCTCCTCTCTCGCCTCCTGCCTTGTCGGAGCTCATTACGGTAACATGTGCACTGGAGCTCGACTGTCTTGATCATGACTGAATGAAAAGGGCCGAGGACGAGAGCGTGACTGGGAGAGCGAGTTGTTTGTGTTGGAAAACCCACGCTCCAGTTTATGTTTCTGCGTTGGTCTGCACACGGCCTGGCTGCCCGGGAGTGACGAGCTGCAGCCCCTGCGGCCCGTAGAGGAGCTAAAGGTGCCCAAAACTCAACGGCAGCCCCCTTTCTGCATGACTAGTAGATGGCCCCATTTCTTTAACCTCTCTTGACCTCTGCCCGTCATCTGACAAAGGTCACCGCCCAAGATGATGGAGGAGATCGTCTGTGACCATTTCTGCAGGAGCGAACAAAGGTTTTCACGTGGAATTCCCTATGTAGACGTTTCCTTTTATTAAAAATACCCAAAGAACATTTTAGGACCTAAACGTTTCTGTAAACAGACATTTATGTCGAATCAAATGATTTGAGGTCAAATAAGGGACAACACATGAACATGTTTATTTTATCAGTGTTGTGTTTAATAAAACCCGAAATGTTAGAAAAACAAGAAAACCAGCAGCATTCTGGAGGTCTTTATTAGCATCAGTCATCACTTTACTCGGTCACAGGTTGCACCTTTAATCTGTAAATCTGATTAACACAATCTTACAGTGATGGAATGGAATGAAGTACAAGTACTTTGTTACTGTACTTGAGTCGTCTTCTAGAGGCCTGCTGTCACAGTCTGGGTACTGCTCTGTTTGCTTGTTCCTGAGTTTCTTCCCTGCAGGTGGGCGTGGCTGAGACTCCCCAGCTGTCTGGCATCATCATCATCACAGCACCAGACTCTTCTCCACGCTGGTTGATTACTCAGTTTGGGTGGATCTGATCACCAGTCCTGCACTTCTGTCAGCGATCTGCCTGTTTGTGTGCTAACCTGTCTGCTTCATCTACTGGGACAATAACTCCAGATCTTCACACCACGTCCCGCTGCCCTCCTCTGGTCGCCCGCCCTCAGTCCTCCACCTGCCGCTACCTCCAGGATCTTCCACTCGCCCAGACCTGACTCCCACCCGCTTTCCTTCATCCTGACGAACGTAAGCCTCAGCGACTGTTCATATCCTCCTGCCATCTGCCCTCTCACTCAAACTTCTCAGCAAACTCGCTCTGTTCTCCTCTCTAGCTCTCGTCCCGCCGGGCACCCGTCCTCCAAATCAGCCGTTACTCCTGCTTCTTTGCAGCGCCCCGAGTTCATGTTTATTCTCCCCTTTATTTTAATAAATCTTATTTATCTTCCCTTCAGTTGCCTTTGGTGATTCTGTATGCCGTGGGTCAAACACCTGGTACCCAACAAGACACCTACTTTTTCATTTCTACTCTACATTTTCTAAAAAGTTTCAGAAGTAAAAGTACTTTTGTCCAACACCAGAGGTGGAAAGAGTACTAAAATTTCCTACTTAAGTAGGAGTACCAATACGTTCATAATTTTTTACTCAAGTACAAGTAAAAGTACTTGTCTGAAATGTTACTCAAGTAAAAGTAAAAAGTATCATAAATAAAATGTACTCAAAGTAAAAGTTACTTTGTTACATTTTTGTCAGCGTAAGGATGGCTACATCTAAGAAGTGCTAAATCACAACACACACACACACACACACACACACACACACACACACACACACACACACACACACACACACACACACACACACACACACACACACACACACACACACTGCAGCATGTTAGAATCATGTGAATGACTAATTTAACTACACTGAACTGCTTTTGTAATAATTTAATCTCTTATTCTGGAGTAAAATAAAGAAACAAGCTAAATCATCACACATCTGTGGCATCAAGAAGCATCTTCTGAGTTCAAACACAGGGATGGAGCACAATGTTTACACCTGAACAGTATCAGGATGTTTAACTCACAGAGGCCTGCAGGTCTTCTGTTTTATGAGCAAAGCGCTGAGAATCCGCTTGCTATGAGCGCTAAACGTTATTTTGCTGCTTCCGTGTGGAGCGGTAGGCAACACATCTCAAACACGGAACCGAGTCTGGTTACCGAACCGAGCAGAATACTGATGACGTCACACCGGTGCGCGAAGGTGCAGGTTTCAACCCACAGGAGAGGAGGTAAACAGCGAGTGGATCACAGGGACTTAACTGATGTCTTTGAGCAAAACTGCGGTAAAAATGGCTGTTTGTCCTCATGATCTAAAATGTACCCCCCCCCCCCCCCCATTTAGATGTGGCGCTCACGCAGGTGTCCCTTTCTGTTCCGATGCTGCTACACGTAAGATTTTTAATTTATTAAGCCTACAATTTATTTTTACTCAGTAACAGATATGATTTAAAATGTAGCGAATTACAATTGTTTTTTAAAAACTTACTCAAGTAAAAGTAAAAGTACAGATTTTAAAAATGACTTAAAAAGTATAAATATACAAAAAAGCTACTCAATTACAGTAACGTGAGTAAATTTAATTCGTTACATTCCACCTCTGTCCAACACACACACACACACACACACACACACACACACACACACACACACACACCTGGTCCGATGAGGTGTGTTTTGTTCCCTCCCCCCGATCCAGAACACTTCAGCACCAAAAACACACATTTAAATGTTGCATGAATACTTTTACTTTTCACTGTTACACGCACTAAAAAAGCGTACTTTATTATTTTTACTTAAGTCAAAAAATTCTTGGATAATTTTAATTCGACAACTTTTACCACTTTATCGGTACTTTAACGTGAGTAAAACAAGAAGTACTTCTTCCACCACTTCCTGATTATGAGTAAATTCCGTCGTCTTGTCGTCACCTCAGGTGTCCTGATGAGGTCAGAGACCAAAACGATGCAGCAAAAACACGCCGGTTAGAAACCCGAGTCTCCCTCAGTGTGTGTGTGTGTGTGTGTGTGTGTAACACTTAAGAACTGTTTGATGGCCTATTGATCTCTGTATTTAGACCCCTCGACCCCCCCTCACAGACATGATTGAAACTGCTGGAGGAAGTTGGAAGACGCTGGTGGGGATGAAATCCAATAAAAGAAAGTGATACAGAGACGGAGATGAAAGTGCAGCGATGAGCAGATTGGACCAGGGCCAACTGTTAATTGAAAGAAGAGCTGTGAGTGTAAAAGTATAATTATCAATTACTACGTTTTACGGGACACAAACAGCGCCAGGTCTTCCACGGGTGAGTGATTAAAATCCTGAGTGAGAATTAGAACAGATGGAAATAAAAATGGATAAATTGTGATTAAATTCATCTTAACATGATGACAGGTGTTTTTCTTTTGCCGACGAGGTAAACAAGCCAGTCTTTTTTGCAGTGACATTTGTTTTTAACCAACATGTTAATGTTGTGAAATGTGGGCATTATACTTACTGTAGAGACTGTAAACAGAATATTCTACTTCTTCTGTTTTTAAAGAGCAAGTCACCCCCAAATAAACTTTTTTTTGCTGATAAACTAAATAAATGTGTGTCTAATCGTGCTGCAGACACGTGTAGTCAATAATTTGGTACTTCAGTGCATCTTAGTTAAAATTTAAATATTCTGCCTAAAACTGGCAGTGTTGTGCCGTCGTCAGGTAAAAACTCTGCACTGTATTTTAATTTAAATCTGCCATCGCTACTGGCTAAGAGGTATGCTATGATGTAAACTGGTACATTATGATGTCACAATGCTGTCGTGAGCCTGTGTGTGTGTATTTGTTAGCAGCTCCGCCCTCTCGGTCTGCCAGGCAACAACATTTGTTGCATTTTTCAAACATGAAGTGGGAGTGGAGTTAAGACTAGGGATGGGTACCTTTGACATTTGAATCGATTCGGTACTAATTCCCGGTACCTAGGAATCGATACCGGTACTTAACGGTACCTATTTTCGATACTTTTGAGTGTTTAATATTTTAATTCTCATTTATAATTAAATATATATTTTTCTCAATACATAACAATATTTGATAAATATCACAATAAATAACATACAACTGTTTGTATTTTAACATCGTCCTTGTAGTTTTATAAGCTGATAATTAAACTGAAGCAAACATCTTTACTGTGAACTAAATTTACTGTGTATCTTCATTCCTTTTGCTATCTTTTTTCATTTGATTTTTCCTACTGGGAAGTTAGAATTTCCGAGGAGAAAGCGAACGCACCATTAGCTGATAACAATGGTGGCAATGGAAGCTAACATATCAAGCTAACGTTATCTTAAACAGTTTATTTAACTGCTGGAGCAGATTAAAACGGTGATGCCTCACACTTAGATCGTTGTCGCTGGTTTCATCTTCACCCAATCACCCGTCGCATTTAGTAAAGTGAAGCCAAACTTTAGAGCGCGTTCATGTTCTTCTAGTTGGAAATTCGGAGTTCCGAGGAGAAAGCGAACGCACCATTAGCGAAACGGAAGCTAACATATCAAGCTAACGTTATCTTAAACATTTTATTTACCTACAGGAGCAGATTAAGATGAGGATGTCTCACTTAGATCGTTGTCGCTGGTTTCATCATCACCCAGTTACCCATCACATTTAGTGAAGTGGACCCAAGCTTTAGCGTGCGTTCTTTCTACCATGCTGCTCTGTTTACAACTCGCTCGCAGCGAGCGACGACATAACGCTCTTGTGCATGCGCAGCTGTCTAGGCAAGTTCTCGTTATGAAGGGCGGGTACCGAAACGAGGCACCGTTTGAAATGACGTGAATCGGTGCTCGGTCGGTACTGTGGAATTCGGTCGTTGCCTTAAAAAGTACCGAATTCGGTACCCATCCCTAGTTAAGACTCTGGTTGGGGTTGACTTGCTCTTTAAAGACAGACTTTGCAGATATGTGCTCTCTGGCGCCCTCTTAAGGCTTGCTGCGTAACGTCATAAAATCAAATCTCTCTGTCGCACTAAGTAGCTTGTTTACTGGCTGTTTTCCAACTTGTGTGCCCAAAAACACACATAAAGCAGCATTTCTGCATTGAATAAAGTTTTATCAGGACTGTATAACAACTGTATTCCCGAGCAAACACAACAACCCTGGTGAAATAATTTATTATCAGTAGGGATGTCTGATATTATCGGCCGATAATGGCATTAAAATGTAATATCGGAAAATACCGGTATTGGTTTTTACTCTTAGTGACAACTCTTCAGCTACTTCTCCTCTCAATCAGAATGTGGCCGATCTGAGGTTTACTGTAGTTTATCGGACATTTTTGTTTGTTCGGCACAACTGTAACTTAAACAGAAGTAATCGTCATTTTTGCATAAATAATGTAAGCATGCATTAAAGGAAACACGTGGATTACTTACCTGAAATGATTTGTTTTTCAGAGAGGGGTACCCTGCTTGTACTGTATTGGTTTATTCTGCTGTTCTACTACACTGTTTCACTGGATATCAGTAAAAATGCCAATGTCAAACATCTCCAGACGTCAGTTAAAAACTAAACGTGACGTTCAGGTGCAGTGATGACGAAAGCAACAGGAAGCCCCTGATGTGTTCAGATGTCAGCACGGTTCTTGTGAATTAAACCTCTATTTCCTGGAATCTCAGTATTCGAACATCACAAGAACAGGTGCACCAACAATGTGCTCGCACCTCCGTTTATTCAGTTTAACAAACACAGAAAAAAGGAAGAAGACATTTGAAAAGCAGACCAAATCTGGCGCACAATTACAGACTGTACATCAATTAAAGAGCACCATCTCTAACACCATCCCTCACGTCCCGTCCCCTCAGACACCCTTGTTAGGATAATGTGCCATTAATCTGCCACTGAAAACACATTATTGGCCAATCAATAGGTAGGATGGAGGGATAACGGCTAAGGGAAGAGGATGGGGAGGATAGGAGGCAGTGGACGGATGCTGTGGGTCTGAGGGGATGTGTTTGAGTGAAGGTGGGGGTGTTGACACTTATCCATAACACCAGAGGAAAAGCGCCACTCTGCATGGAAAAGGAGGAATACTCAGTGTGGTTTCATGCCGACAGTCGATATGGATCCATTAACAATAGAAAGTGCGTCAGAGACTTTTCCACTTTAATTCTTTACAAAGCTGCATTCATATTTGTCTCAACAGACTTTTATTGTGATGCAGTTTAATTCAAATCTACAATTAAATCTGAACTTTCATTATAAACATAATACGTAATATAAAGTTTGTGGAAAATTTTCAGATAAATATGTTTCACATGTAAAACGCCATAAAAAAACCACTGAAGTCAAGCAAAAATCCCTGTCGATGTGGAAAGAGTAACGGCTTGTTATTAACTTGTGCTTTTGAAAACCAACTAGTGGAAAATTCCTTCGTCTTAAATGCAGCTGGAAGCACCAACAGGAGCAGAACTGTCGTCCAATTAGAAAGAATTAGGAAATTATTTATATCTTCCATTTTGATTGTTTAGAGTCTGATACCAAAATGCTTTTGATTTAAGTGAGCTTAAGTGACCAAAAATATTTAAAAAATTTATTCCAGCCAATGACTTCTATCTATCGATACCGAGTGGTTTAGTATTGGTTTGGTATTCACTCTTATTTACAACATCAGGTGTTGCAGTCACAGGTGTATGGCTGGTATCTTGGACAGCTGCTGACCAACACCACCACGCTGGTTGACTAACTCATTCACTGCAAATGACGACTTTATGTTTTTACTGTGCGGGCGTCGGACGAGCCCCCGCACCGTGAGAACAAACATCTCAGCTCTAAAGCCGATCTTCATCCACATATGTCACACGTCACGTGATCAGGAAGCAGAACATCCATGTGTTAGGAGATCGTTTTGGGCCGCTGCTGTAAAAAAAAGTGAGGCGCAAACCAGAAAACTTCTGCCGATCACAATTCAACAACGGACTATGAAAGAACGGATAACACTCGAAACGCGCGGATTCTTCCTGACGTAAGAGGTGAGTCTCTGCTTTGTTTTGGTTGTTTTGGCGTCGACATCATCCTAGCGCGCAATGTTCTGTGACTCTTAACTCATTCACTGCCATTGATGACTAAAGTCGTCATTTGCATTTTTTTCACCGTGTGGGCGTCGGACGAGCCCCCACGCTGAGAGAACAAACATCTCAGCCCTGAAGCCGATCTTCATCTGCATACGTAACACATCATGTGATCAGGAAGCAGAACATTCATGTGTTAGGAGATCGTTTTGGGCCGTTCCTGTAAAAAAAGTGAGGCGCGAACCGGAAAAGCTTCTGCCGATCACAATTCAACAACGGATTATGAAAGAACGGATAACGCTCGAAGCGCGCGGATTCTCCCTGATTTAAGAGGTGAGTCTCGGCTTTGTTTTGGTGTCGACATCATCCTAGCGCGCAACGTTCTGTGACTCTTTAAAAAACAGTAAAAACGGTGAGAAACGCTGGTAGCGAAAGAGTTAAAAACTGTGTTAAGGATTGGGATGTCAATCCTCATAGCTCAAAGATATGTCTAATATTATCCATCTACTGATATTCTTGGCTGATATTGGACTTAAAATGTACTTTAGTGACCCAACCTTTACAGACCATGCACACATTATACATCAAACTCTTTGGCTTCATCTCCTCTCTCAAAATGCCACGTTTAGTTTTTGAGATATTTTAGTTTTATGTGGCAAAACTTGTAAATACTTAGGAACTTGCCCTGCTGTCCTTATAGCACGTAGCTATGTGTTGCTATCCAGGTAGAGAACAACTAAAACAAACACAATTATCTTCACCCAAGACTTGCTTTTCTTAAGTCAAGATTTTTATGAATGTTGTATCACCGTAACTACAATATACAGAAACAGGAACAATACAAAAATACTGACTATATTGTGATCGTGACGTCACCACCGCCGCAGCTGCCCTATTGGAGGCGTGTGAGTCCTTACTTGTTGCTTGTTTCTACTGTAAACGCTCAGGCTTAAATTAATCTATTATTCATCTGATCGGTTATGTCACACAACTCGAGTAAATCGGTGCCATGATCGCCAGGGGAATAAAGGTGGAAAACAAGCTAACTTTTCACCGTTTTCCTGCTTGGAGGCAAACCCACAGAGACCAAGTATCTAGCTTAGTCTTGTTGGATCGCAGCTGTAAGGCAACCAAACATCACCTTCTGGAGTATTTTCATTCTGGTAAGTTACAGATGGCGCACATTTTTTATACATCGTTCCTTTCCTTCAACCGCAACACACACACACACACACACACATACCTGTAAGCTAATGCGGGCGCACTGATACACAACACAACTTTACCTGCTTCACTTCTGTGGGATGGTTTTGATTGTTTACTAGAAAAACCAGCAAATAAAATGTTTACTTCTCATCCGGACGTTTACATCCGCTCACACCACAAACAAGAAAGCCGAAAATGTCCGTTATGCAGAACTGCGGCGGTAACAATACCTCATCAGTGCTCCGGTCTTGGGTCTTTCACATGGATCGAAACCATTTATAATGCTGATTTTGTCCACACACCGGCCCCCAACATCGTTTATAACGTGTCCCTGTATAATCCTGTATAATCCTGTATAACCCTGTATAACTCTGTATAATCCTGTATAACCCTGTATAACCCTGTATAATCCTGTATAATCCTGTATAACTCTGTATAATCCTGTATAACCCTGTATAACCCTGTATAATCCTGTATAACTCTGTATAATCCAGTATAACTCTGTATAACCCTGTATAATCCTGTATAACTCTTTATAATCCTGTATAACCCTGTATAATTCTGTATAATCCAGTATAACTCTGTATAACCCTGTATAACCCTGTATAACCCTGTATAATCCTGTATAACTCTGTATAATCCTGTATAACTCTGTATAACCCTGTATAATCCTGTATAACCCTGTATAATCCTGTATAACTCTGTATAACCCTGTATAATCCTGTATAACTCTGTATAATCCAGTATAACCTGTATAACCCTGTATAACCATGTATAACTCTGTATAACCCCATATAACCCCATATAATCCTGTATAACCCTGTATAATCCTGTATAGCTCCGTATAATCCTGTATAACTCTGTATAACCCTGTGTAACTGTATAATCCTGTGTAACTGTATAATCCAGTATAACCCTGTATAATCCTGTATAACTCTGTATAACCATGTATAACTCCGTTTAACCCCGTAAAACCCTGTATAATCCTGTATAACTCTGTATAACCCTGTGTAACTGTATAATCCTGTATAACTCTGTTAACTCTGTATAATCCAGTATAACCCTGTATAATCCTGTATAACTCTGTATAATCCTGTATAACTCTGTATAACCATGTATAACTCTGTATCACCCTGTATGATACTGTATAACCCCGTATAACCCTGTATAATCCTGTATAACCCCGTATAACCCTGTATAATTCTGTATAACCCTGTATAACGCCGTATAATCCTGTATAACTCTTTATAACCCCGTATAACCCCATATAATCCTGTATAACCCTGTATAATCCTGTATAACTCTTTATAATCCTGTAAAATCCTGTATAACCCCATATAATCCTGTATAATCCTGTATAACCCTGCGTAATCTGCATCCTTTTGGGGTTTAATAATGTTGTTTAACACTTTCTTTCACCCAAATCCGCTTCTTCTCTGCGATAGTACTGTTGGTTCAAGCATTCGACGTGTCCGCACACATCCCACAATGCTGTGCGTAATCACGTGTGATCACAAGCGCTAGTACACTCATCGTAGCTTTGCGTTTACGTAGCATGTGTACGCTCACGCTGCTAACATTTGATCAGCTAAGTCACTTTACCACAGGCACAAACGTTGCCTAAACACATCGATACATGCTCTTCGAGGCACAAACGTACAAAACCAAATCAGCGTGTTGATGATCCGTTTTTCTCTCTTTTTTACGTGTAAACACACCAGAAACGATCGGAACAGAAACCACATCAGCGATGGGTCTGAGGTGAGCGCTCACTCTGTCGCGTTTCGCTCGGACAGTATAACAGACGGTTTGTAACAGCCGTCTCTCACTTTGATTTGTTTTCAAAACCTTGGCTGCATATGTGTAAAAATGGCCGATATGTGATGTCCTTTTACCTGATGACTGTGTGAAATGTGAAATCGGGGACTGGTGGTGATCCTGCTGGGTGCAGCTCGAACATTTAGCGTTGTTGTTCTACTTTTAGTTTCTTCTCCAAAAGTTTGAGGACTTTTACGGCTGCTTGTTTCTTCAACAGAGGAGCTTGAGCACACCTCGGTGGTTTTCAATCACAGGATCCAGATAAGCAGAGCAGAACACGTCCTGCAGAGCTGACCCGCACGCCTCTAAAGTGACACGACACGAACAAGTCCCAGAAGACCTTGGAGACACAGGGCGGTGTCCAGATTCAGCTTTACACGATGCTGCTGCACCGCAAAGGTCTTCAGGTGGGTCAGGCAAAAACCAGGAAACCCGCCTCTACAGTCTAGGACTGGAAAGTAACTGTAATGAAATAAAGCGGAGGATTTTAATCCTCACAGATAAAACGCACCGATTGTGTTAGACTCTTCAGACATCTCATGTTGGGTGTTTATGCTAATCAAATGATCAGCAAAGTGAACACTACCAGCCGAACGTGTGCTGAAGGTTATTAATTGTAAAATCAATGAAGTGAAGCACTTCCTTTTATTGTGAAAGTCTAAATTATTCACTGGACTCTAATTGAGTTTGCTCTGGTTCCTCGTTTGGAAAGCTCTTCCAGCAGCACGAGCCGAGGCGTTCCCCCAGCAGCGTCGTGGTGCAGCGGCGGCTCCCCAACCGTGAAGTCTGCAGGAGCGGACTCGGATCATTTCCCTTCTGATGATGCTGACGGGTCTGACGGCTGATGTGGAAGAGTCGGGATAAAACAGAGGAAAGGAGTCATCTTTACTCATCAAACTTCAACACTCGAGGGAGGCAAAAGTGGGAATCAACAGTTTTAACAGCTCAGTTTGGGCAGCAAAAGGCAAAAAATTTACAGCTAACTTATCCGATCAAAAATATGTGTTGTGTTTCATGTTGTTGGGATGCTCGATTGGCTAAAATACTGTTTCCAAACTTTTATTATTATTATTATTATTATTATTATTATTATTAACATTATTATTGTGGACACTAAGTGGCCTAACAAAACACAGTCCCTCAAAGCAACACAAAACTATCAGTTTGAACAAACCATAAAAATTAATTTGACAGTTAGACAAAACATCGCTTTCACCTGTGTGTGATGATGACTATGGGCCTTTTACTTGAACCATTATAGTAAAGACACGTCAGCATCATGATTTTGCATTTATTAAAGGTGCGGTTCACTGAAAAACTGTTTTCATGAGTATTTCTGATTCTAACGGGTCACTCTGAGTGTTTCATGCAGGCTGAACATGAAAATAGTCTCCTACACCTATCTCCTGCAGTAGCTTCTGATAGAAAACAGACGGTGAAACTCTAGGATAGAAAATCCTGACAGATCTACGTCACGCTGTCACTAACGTTCATGGACTTACCCATCTTGTCTCACGACGGGGAAGGTTGTTGTTGGTTTAGCGTCCAGGAAACAGCAGAGCACGTCCATGCTAGTAGAAGCTAATTGTTAGCATTAGCAACTCCACCACAATGCAGAACTCCTCCAGGCTTATGTTATTTGTGGAGATAAAACATCAACGTTGCAGAGAAAACAGCGTCAGCAGTAGAGTCGTGTTGCTGTTAGCCAATCAGAGGAGAGATGTTCAAATATCAGGAAATAAGACACCAAATCCCGTCGCACCAGGGCTTTTTTCCCCCCAGAGTATGACTTACAAGGCATTTATTCCGACTAGTGACCACTGCATGATTTTAAAACATATTGAAAATGTGGAAATGTTTTTCTGGATAGTAACTCACAAATTTATTTAAAGATACCACAACTGGGGCAAAAAGAAGTCTTGAAATAAAAAACTTTTTGTTCATCAAACAAAGTTTTTGCTGACATTTTCAGCACCTTTCTGTGACAAAAACCAAACAAAAACTTTTAAACTACTTTTAGAAATTTCTGTTAGGAATTTGCCATTACTCTGATACTTTTTCATAGAAATGCACACACACACACACACACACACACACACACACACACACACACACACACACACACCCTTCTTAGTACTGAAGAGCGGCTCTCCTGAGGTCTGTGTTCCCCTCTGGCCAGTTCAAGAGAGGCTCTAAGTGCTCTGTAATAGCCAGCAATCAGCACAGATGGATAGAAACCAAAGTCTCGCCCTCAGGAACAGAAATATAAATAAATAAGATGAATAAATAAAAGCCTCGTGTCCTCACAACCGCATATTGCATTCGGCATGTGTTTTATAATGAATATAGATTGAAGGGTGAAATATTTATGGTCCGGTGGTGGTGAGAGGTAGGTGGATAGGTTGGTGGGAGTGTGTGTGTGTGTGTGTGTGTGTGGGGGGGGGGGGGGGGGGGGTTGTTAATGGTGTGAAATCACATCCCATGTGCAGGGATATGAAACAGGACAAATCCCCCCGGTCCGGAAGCTTCAAAAACAAGTTCCATTTGTTACGCCTCAACTTGGATCGAGTTATCCTGCTGGCTTCTCACAGGTAGACCTGTCTAACATGTAATGTCCACAAATGGTCAGTTTTCACCAACAGATTGACCTACGGGTCATCGGTCATCTACAGACCTAGTTCCATCCTGTGAGGTGGATTTTATATTCTATCTGCCAACAAACCACAAGATCCTGCACTGCTTGTTGACATCCTGTTCCTTCCAAGGTCCCTCACAGAGCGCCCTTTTATCTAAGACTCCTTGCTTCACAGAAGAAAGATTTAAAATTAAATATGAACTTCTAAAATTTATAAGCTATGTAATCATTGAATAAACATTTGTTTATTGCTACTTATAATAATTATAAAATAATGAAATGTTTCATTAATCTGTTCGGTGATATATGTTTCAGCATGTTCACGTGACAAGGTCATCACCATTTTGCACTCACACAAGAACAAAGTAAGGTAAAGTTAAGCCCATGACACATAAATAGCCTCCGGTATCAAAGAAGGCGAGTTTCTGAGATTCTTGGGAATAATCCTCAAACTTGTGAAACCTCTGGTTGGCTACACAATCATAACATGAGAACATTAAAACCAGATTACTCGGGTTTTCCCTGAGTTCTAGAGAAAGCTCCTGACCGGCCACCTGGAGCAACGACTCTTCAACCACCAAAGCTTTTGACACGTCGTCAAAACCTTTTTGCACCTGCGAAGCTGACACAACCAAACAGTTCCTGCAGAACAAGCTGGTTTGTTCAAGTCCTTAAGAGTTGTTCCTGAGACGCAAACTAGTTCCAACTGTCGTTACCTGGAGATGACTCTGGACTGACCTGGCCGTACTGCAAGTTAATCTACGGACTTCGGTACCTGGGGTCTCCGACCTCCCCCGACACCTCGGATCCAAAAGGGCGTCTCCACTTGGGTACGTAGAACACAGTGAGATAGCGTCTGATGTGGTTTTGATACTAATCAACTTCATAGCTTAACGCCAACCAAATTCTTTTGCATCCAGAACTCAGCTCTCCTAGATACGGAAGTTCTGACTAACATCGCATTCACACATAGGTTTCATACATCACATCTAGTTCCATCCGTCACAGTAAATGTTAGTGAACCTGTCATGTTTTAATTGTTTGTCAAATTAATTCTTACTTTTATTAAACCTGACTCTTTTCTGAATCAAAACAAAGTGTGTACAATCCCCCAATAAACAAAGAATCCTAGAATCTTCTGATTAAAGCACAATAAAGACCAGGCAGGGTCATATTCTATATTTAGATAGAGTATCACAGCTTATTGGTCATAAGTAGAGGTAATATATATATATATATTGAGCTCTTAAAGCACTCAATTTACCAAACCTTACAAATATCACGAGTCAAACAGGTTCAAGCATCTGCGGAAATTCCTCAACAATATGAATTAGGAGTCATTTAATCCTTACCTGCCCACCTAAAGCACGTCGCTAAACGCCGTGAAACAGCTCGAGTCAGCGGTCAGCGGAGAGGTGTCTGAGGACACGGGCTGACTTGGAACAGCCTCGGGGCCAGGGGAGGAATAACTGAGCGGACGGCTGCAGAAACAGGACATATTGTCCCTGACAAGTACAAACAGACTGATAAGCAAGTGGCTCGGGGTGAGCAAGCACGTTAGGGACGAATGATGAGCCGTTCTTCGACTCCAAGAATAGGCCGAGCTCTCAGGGATGCTGAAATTCAAGAACAGGTGAAATGATGTCTGAAGCATGTTGCTTAGGCTGGGATTGGGATGCATCTGGTTTGAATCATGAAAGCTTGTTAGACGTCTAATGAAAATAAATGAGGACTTCTTAATGCGGGGCTGAAATGCCATTTTTGTCTTTTTTTTAACAGGAACTGAAAGGTTGGGTGGTCACATGTGTCAAAAGCATCGACATATAAATATTGGACAATGGGTTTCCATAGGCTCCAATAATAAGTTTTTGTGCTAAAATGGGAGGTGGCTACCACCGCCATTTTGACCGTGTCACAGGTTCCGTCAAGCCCAGACAATTCCATAAAAGGGAAGAGAGGTGGAGCTGAGGGTGGGGCTGTAAGGCTGGGATCAACTGACGACACCCGGTCGAACTAGCTACAAGCTAACCTGAAGCTAACCCAAAGCTAATGCGGAGGTGGGAGCTAAGCTAACGGAGGTAGCAACCTAGCTACAACCGGAGTTAACTGTGCACAACACCAGAGCTTCTGAGTCAGAGATACGCCGGGCTGACCGCTGGGTAAAACCGGGTGGAACACAGAGGTCTCCCGAGCTCCACACAGCTGCACAGCAAAGCGCCGCTGCAATCTGAGATGCGCAGAGCTGCCGCTGGGGAGAACCGGGTGGAAAGGTTTCCATCCCAGAGCTCCACAAGCCGGCAGCCCGCGCAGCAGACAGAAGCCGCGATCAGACAGAGATGCGCCGAGCTGCGGGGAGGAGAGAACGGGTGGAAAACAGAGGTCAAAATATGACGCGTGTGACCAAGCCTCAATATATGACGATTCGGGACGCCCCAGCGCGTCAGGAGACGACGATCAGGGACACGCTGGGACACGTGGCTCCGCTGGCGTCACTGTTTGACGCACGCGGTCACACGGACATTTTTAGACTATTTAACCTTCCCCTCACCCCAATCCTAACCTTAAGGTCCATAAACTGTAACCTTAAGGTTAGGATTGGGGTGAGGGGAAGGTTAAAGGGACTTTACGGACTTTTGAATTTTTATGCTCGCGATTTCCCCCTCAGGCCAAAAGCGTAATGGCAGCTCCAATAGTAGGCTCGTGCATGAGGTGCGCATGCTGTACGTGCACACTCCTTAACGAAAATAACAGCTGAGACAGTCCCGTGTGTGTGTGTGTGTGTGTGTGTGTGTGTGTGTGTGTGAGTGTGTGTGTGTGTGTGTGTGAGTGTGTGTGTGTGTGTGTGTGTGTGTGTGTGTGTGTGTGTGTGTGTGTGTGTGTGTGTGTGTGTGTGTGTGTGTGTGTGTGTGTGTGTGTGTGGCCCGGAGGACAAAGGACAGGAGAACACACAGCTAATTAATTAAATAATTTGGTTCTGTACCTTTCTCTTCAGCACAGCCGACAAAGGTTTATGATGGGTCAGTCCTCCTGCATGCTCAGATCATTCCCTTCCCTTGCTTGAAAAATTGTTCCAAAATGAAAGTTGAACCCACATCTTTTTTATCTGTGAATTCAATGCCGTTCGGCGAGTCTCAAATAAAAATTTGGGCATCTTACTGTAAAAAATATACCATTAATGTAAAAAAGAAACTCTAAATGAACTATGTTCACATCCAGAATCGAACCCAGGTCTTCTGCATAGGAGTCAGACATCTTACAAGGTGAGCTACACTCTAGTAACATTCACAGCATCTGTAACTTTTATATCATTGATGACACCTGAAACGTCAAACCAAAGAAAGTTTCGAAGTGAAAATGTCTATTTTGTTGCTAATTTGCAGGAAATATCTAGAAGAAAGTTCTACAGAAAGTAGCTAAGGGTCCTCAGAAATGTAGCTAGCTTTGTCACTAGGCGTTAGGAACAGCGACAAAGTGGCACTGCCTCTCTCTCTGCTGCTAAAGCTACGGATAGCAAATGCTACGGGCGATGCCTGAGCGTGAACGCGCATGAAGCAGCCTGCTCGACCCGAGCATCTCTCTTTTTCTGTGATTTTACAGAAAAACAGGCAATCACAGTAAAAATGCCAGGGCTCATTCTGGACCAGGGCATTGCAGGAGAATGTATGAAGAAGAATTTTATTATTTCTAAGTTTTGGCTGTCAAACTTCCATAACGCCCCTTTAAGTAGTTCACAAGTAGTTCTAATGTCCGTCTAAGCAACAGCGTCAGATACCGACGCTCTGGTACGCTGCGTCACCAGTTTGTCCCTGATCGTCGCCTCCTGACGCGCTGGGGCGTCCCGAATCGTCATATATTGAGGCTTGGTCACACGCGCCATATTTTGACGCCTTGGGTGTGAGAATGTGTTGATTAAACTTCCACTTCCCCATGGCGCAAGCTCGCACTAGCTTAACCAGCTAATGTGCTCATCTAAAAATAAACCCCTTTCACAACCAACTGAGTGTGTACGGTTCCGCTTACGCCAGACCTGGGCATTTTACGGCCCGCGGGCCACATCCGGCCCTTTGGTTGACTTTGACCGGCCCGCGTAAGGTTAAATGGAAATTACAAAATAAATGTATTTTCTCATTTTACCTCATGCATGGGCTAAGGCTGCATTGCTTTTATTTTGAAGTTGTTTTTTACGTGCACAATGACGCAATACGTATAGCAACAAGTGCCAGCGGTTGACATGGTGATTGTAGCCTGAGAAATGTCCGCTCATGCAAAAAAAAAAAAAAAAAGAAAGATGCCGAATGCAGGATTTTCAACAAAAATTGGACTGCTAAGTATTTTTTTTACTGAAGTCGGAGGTAAAGCCGTGTGTTTGGTTTGCGGGGAGGAGATTGCCGTGTTTAAGGACTACAATTTGAGTCGGCATTACGACAAGAAACACTCGGAAAAATACAAGAACTTGTCTGATGCTGAGAGGGCACGGACATCCGAAGCTTTGCTAGAAAAGTTGCAAAAGCAGCAAGGCTGTTTTACTAAGCTTCACACATCCAGGGATGCAGCAACCAGGGCCAGCTTTGTGATATCCCACAAAATAGCTAAAAACAGCGAACCGTGACCAGGAGGATCGAGGACATTGCAAGGAACCTGGAGCTTCAGCTGCAACGTGAAGTGGCAAGTTTTGACTTTTTCTCATTAGACGGGAGCTGTGATGTCCGGGACACAGCCCAGCTGCTCGTATTTGTCCGGGGATAACGGACTTCAAGCTCACAGAGGAGCTGGCAGCAATGCGGTCGATGAAAGGGACAACGACAGGGAGTGATCTTTTTACAGAGGTAAATGCGTGCACGGACACTCTGGGATTGAAATGGGAGAGACTGTCAGGTGTCACAACAGACGGTTGTCCAAATCTTAAGCGGGGCATACACTGTGCGACTTTTTCACTTTTTTGAGCCGATTTTCCAGTCGTGCGAGAAGCCACGACATCGGGGCGAGTTTTGCGCCGAGCGGTCGTGTGGTGTACCGGGGGTTACGAGAGGCGATTAACACCACGTGACCAGCCACCGATCAGCAGTCGTGAGGTCGCAGGGACTTCTGGTGTGTTTAATATTTCGCTCGTCCCTCGTGAGGGTATCGCACTGTTGAAGCGGCGCTGCGAGCAGCTACGATCCAAAAAAGTATCAGAACCGCTCACGGCGCATGCGCAATCCTGCATCAACGCCGGTCGCTCGCTATTTCCCTAATAACACACGCTGTTCGTTTTTGTTTCTACGCGTTTTTTTTTCTCACAAAGATTGTCAAGAAAGCGTGTTTGTCGTGTTCATGTCAAATTAAACTGATCACAAAACACAGATTCACTTTCTTTATTTCGTTTTCCTCATCCAACCCCCATAAATCCCTGTGTGTCCTCCTGCAGCACTCCCGAAGAACAACAGGCAAGACAAAAAAGTCTGACGTGTTGAGTAAAACCTGCTATTTTTAGCACATTTTTAGGGCTGACGTGTTGCTACCAGACGTACAGTGTGAGCAGTCAGATCGCATGCGAGAACTGGGTCGTACAGTGTGAGCACACGACTCGTGAGATCTGCTCTGCGAGGAAGTCGTACAGTTTGAGCTGAAGCTGAACGCTGCGAGTGAAAAAGTTGCACAGTGTACGCCCGGCTTTAAGGAGGACGTTCCAAACCTGAAGAGACATGCTCAGAAGATGTTGGTTTTCTTCGGCTCTACCTACATTTGTGAACAAACATTTTCAATGATGAAGTTTACAAAATCCAGGTATAGATCCTCTCTCACTGATGATCATTTGTCAGCTGTGCTTCGCTTCTCCACCTCAGACATTCAACCTGACTTTGATGCACTCGTTAAAGCCCAGCAGAGACTAGATTTCTCTCACTGAATAAGAAAAAAATTGCTTAAAAACACAAAATAAGGTGTTTGGACCACAAATATAGGCAAGTAGCAGTGAACTGGGACACTTTTTTTTAAACCTCTTTCTCAAGATCACAGTTCAGTGATTTTACTTTACAGACAATACTGTGTGTCTGTAGAAGGCTAAGAACCTCTTTCCAACAATATCTGAAACTCAAAATGTGTTTTGGAGTGAATGTGACTGAAACTGTTAACTAATATAAATCACAAATGTTTAACAAAAACCAAATGTGCACACTTTGTTTACCATTGCCTTGGGAAATTTGAATAAATCACATTTTTGTAAGACAACCTCACTTTTTCCTTTTTGCTCATTTATAACATATAGTCTACTCTTACCAGCTTGAAGAAACGATGGTATTTACTGCTTTTTATAAAGAAATACCATTAATATTATGCATAATTGACTTCAGCCTTTTGGCCTGGCCCTCCACAATATTTTCTATTTCTCATGTGGCCCCATGGAAAAAATAATTGCCCACCCCTGGCTTACGCCAACATCGTACACAAAAAATGCTGAACACCAACTAGAAATTCACAAAAAAATTTATAGAAATAAAAGAATCTTGTTTATTGGGTCTTAGGTAATTTAAGACATTTGGAAACTGTATTTAAGGATTATTTGTCATTTTTAAAGAGCAAGTCACCCCCAAATCAACTTTTTTTCTGATAAACTATATAAATGTGTGTCTAATCGTGCTGCAGACACGTGTAGTCAACAGTTTTGCACTTTAGTGCATTTTAGTTAAAATTTAAATTTTCTGCCTGAAACTGGCAGTGTTGTGCCGTTGTCAGGTAAAAAGTCTGCACTGCATTTGAATTTAAATCTGCCACCGCTATTGGCTAAGAGGTATGCTATGATGTAAACTGGTACATTATGATGTCACAATGTCGTGAGTGTGTGTATTTGTTAGTGGCTCCATCCTCTCGGTCTGCTAGGCAACAGCATTTGTTGCATTTTTCAAACATGACGTGGGAGTGGAGTACGCTTCTTGTAGGGGGTGACTTGCTCTTTAAGGATTTGTAGGGCCTTAAATTTGGAAAAGCTAATTTAGGACTTTTTAAGGACCCGCGGACACCCTGTCAATGAAAACCACACGGCTCATCTGCTGATGCTTCCACAACGTTCAAAGCACAAAGCCTGCATGTAGATCGAAAAGCAACCGTGTTAATTCTCCGTTCTGTGGCTGAGACGCAGCTTCTAACCTAAGCGATATAAAGTGTCAGTTGGGGTTAGAAGACTTAGACGAGGACTGGGGAACATTTTAAAATGCCAACTTCAAGCAGCGGGCAGAATAAAAAAGTTGATAGTCTTTTGGGAGGGTTTAATAATGTAACAAGAACATGTGGACTCAGTAGAGTTAAGTACACTTAGGAGTGCACTCAGAAGGGTTGTGGAAGAGACACCAGATGACAAGCTGAAACGAGGAGGTGCCAGGAAGATTGTTAACAAACGACAGCTCTGAATCTGGGTCAGTTCTGCGACGGGTTAGGAAACAGATTTCCCTCCGTGGTGACTGACATCCAACCACTGCAGGAACCTGCCGCCGTGTCAAACGGCACTCAGCGCTGATATCTTCAGCTTCCGTCCCAGAGGCTGTTGACGGCAACGGCTTTCACTTGCACGCATTAATGCTGATGTTGCATAATTAACAGAAAATTAGAAGGCATTTACATGTACAAATGTCTGAATGCGAGTGGAAACAAGAGCGTGCTGCTATCAGGAGGTTTTAATAGAGTAGTATATTCCTTTGCATTTTACATGACTCTAGGGCACGCTGCTCTCGCTTGTCTGCTCGGCTCAGATCAAACGCTTAAATTGGAGCAGAGAATGGACTACAGGTCTTCAGACTGTCTCGCTCTCTGAGCAGCTTCAGAGGTATTGAAGGCATTCGTATGTCTTAATGCTTAGAAACATATGATGTAAATACTTAAAACATCAATAAATGATCTGATCCAACATGCTCTAGATTATGTTTGACTGTCAGCTCAAAGTCGTCATTCCTGTGCTGCTGGAGAGGTTTAGTCACTCCAGTCTGAACTGATTTCATGTCAAAATTCGGTAACACTTTAGTTTAGGGAACACAAATTAACCATTAATTAGCTGCCAATTAATATGCATATTAGTGGACTACTAAGTCTGAATTAGCCCTTATTAAGCTATTATTAGATGCTTATTACCAACGCCGTAATTCTAATATTAGCAGACCATAAATTAAGAGTTGTATCAAAACAAGCCATTCATAATGGTTTGTTGCTGATTCAATATCATCAACATGTGGCTTTAAACAAAGCAATTAAAGAGGAATAGTTATTTTGCATTAATAATCAAAAATATTATGTTCTGGTAATGTGTAAATTGTCACACCCTGTCTTGTCTCCCCGTTCTGTTTAGTCATGTGTCTCCATTCTGTCACACGTGCCGGTGAATGGAGCGGAGACGAAGTGAGGATCCGACGCGGGTGAGGAAACCAGGCAGACAGGTAAGAACGTTTGAACAGTCTTTAATAAGAGAGCACGCAGGACAATGAAACAATGAACCGGCGCAGGACACAGAACAGACGGGGCTTAAATACAGGAGGGTCGGGAGCTTGGGTGATTGGGAGACGAGAGGCAGGTGGGAGCAATCAGCGGAGACACATGACTAAACAGAACGGGGAGACAAGACAGGGTGTGACATAAATAAACATCAAACTCTGCATGTTAATAGAGACTAAACAACAATCTAACCACTTGTAAGCAAGAACATGTTCCCCATTCTGAAGTCTGATTTTTTTCATACCTAATAAACAGCAGTTTAGTATTAATTAGCCACTTAAAGGCAAGAGTATGTTCCCCTTGAATTACTTCTTCTGAAGCCACATATTGATTTGAGCTAATGAGTATGCGTGTTAATCAGCAACAAACCATTATGAATGGCTTATTTAGATAAAACTCAATTTATGGCCTGTTAATGTTACCCCGGCTTTCCACCGGAGCCGTCAGCAGCAAGTCATAGCTGCTGATAGGAACCGCTGTGGTCAACAGAACCTTTTCCACCGGAGCCGTCAGCAGCGCGAGTCGGCCGCGTCTCAGGAGCAGCATGTCGCGGCCTTTACGCGCCGGTTCTATTTTCTACGCGCGACGCCTCTGAAACGGGTCAAGTTCGACATTTTTGGGGAAGGAAAGACAGGAAATCAGACGCGGAAATGGAGAGGAGCTCCCGAGATTTTCAGAATAAAGAACGTACTGCCTTCCGGTTGCTTTACTTTTAAAAAACGTTACTAACTGTGCGGCCCCGTGAGAAGTTATCACCTAGCTAGCGGTCTCCTTTGTTTTTCAGGTCCGTATTGGCGATTATAAAACGGACAGAACATAAACCACAAACCTTTTGGAGCCATGTTGTAGTTTTCTCCTGCTTGTTGTTGTGTTTACTGACGAAGTCACTCGTGTGACTTCGTGCTCGGTCGGTGACAGCTGCTCCCCTGCTGCTTCGCGTCTCGTGGGAAGGGCCAAGCAGCAGCTTACGCGAGCAAGACGTGCTGCTGCAGTAACGTGCTGCTGACGGCTCCGGTGGAAACCCGGGGTTAGAATGACGGCATTAGTAATAAGCTGTTAATAAGTGCTTAATAATGACAAGTTCAGAGTTAGTAGTCCACTAATATGAATATTATTTGGCAGCTAATTAACGGTTAATTTGTGTTCCCTAAACTAAAGTGTTACCCAAAACTTCAATGATTGCAACTGGTTTTTATTTTAACTGTTGCCTCGTAATTCAACTCCCATTGAGGACCCCCCCCCCTACCCCCCCCCCACCCCACCCCCTCCGAACACACATGCACACACCCATTCTCAAACAGACCAAAAACATGCATGTTGTTGCGTTTCATTATCATTATTTTTATAATTTCTACATAATCTCCTCTATTGGTCCAATCCTTGTGGTCCAGGGAGCCTATGGTCATGTTCTAGAAACCAGATGATCTGGGCTTTGTGACATGGTGAATGATCCTGCTGGAGGTGGCATCAGAAGATGGGTCCATGTGGGCATAAAGGGATGGACGTGGTCAGCAACAAAACTCAGGTAGGCTGTGGGGTTCAAACCAGGCTCAGGTGGGACTGAGCAGTCCAAAGTAGGACAAGTGGGACACACTACGCCACCACCACAGAGTGACGCGCTGATGTAAAGCAGGATGGATTCATGCTTTCATGCTGGTGATACCGTATTCTGACCTGACAGCGAAACTCCAAAACAGGCTTTTCCAGTCTCTTCTGGTCCAGTTCTGGTGATCATGTGTGAATTAAAGCCTCCGTTTCCTGTTCTTAGCTGACAGGAGAGACCCCCGGTGTGCTCTTCTGCTGCTGGAGTCCATCTGAAATCGGGTTGAGGGCTTTAGAGAAGCTGCTCCGAAGGTTGGAACCTGTGATCCTTCTAACGCCAAGAACCAGTCCGACCGTTCTCCTCTGACCTGGACAAGACTTTGTCCACCTAGCCTGGATTTCCTTCGGTTTACCTTGCTAACCAGTTTGCCCCTGTTAACCGTAAAAGCGTTTGCAGGTTAAAATCCCAGCAGGTGAGTTTTGAAATACTCATAAACCATCAACACCATCAACCAAAGACTTTTAAATCTACATTCTTCTTCTTCTGATCTTCAGCAGGTTGTCTTTACATCTCTAGATTTCTAAACACATCAAGATGCTGCCATGTGAATGGCTGATTAGATGTTTGTGTTAATAAATCGCTTTCTGAAGATCTGAAGTGTTTATTTGTCCAAATCCCTACTTCTGGAAGCAGCACGAGGCACAGATTCACCAATTACTGATCAATCCTGCGGAGGACCTTCACTATCCCTCCTCTTTCCAACGAGTCTCCAAGGCCCATTCTTACACGTCCCCTCTCTCTTGCCTCACTCAACTTCTGTATTAGAGGCAGTACGAAGTCTGAACTATTCATGATGTTTCTTTTAGAAAAGCCGAATGAATCATTCATACTTTCGTACTCAGAACCTTATATTTCATCCCGTGTGTCACGCTTGTTCTCTAAAACGTGGCTTCGGAGGAAAGGTGGATCACAGAAAGTTACGGCAATACTTTGTGTTAGTTATGAGTAAACTCCTTAATGTGGAAGAACCACACAAAACTATGTGTGGAGAAAGAGGCACAGCACACCTTCATCAATATCTGATCCCAGCTGTGAAGTATGGTTGTGGGGCATCATGGTTTGGGGTTGCTTTGCTGCAATGAAAACTAAAAATACTAAAAATGAATTCCCAAGTTTATCAAGACATTCCGCAGGAGAACATAAAGCCGTCTGTGTCATGTTCCTGAGCTGAGCACTCTCTCCACACTAACCATCTCTGAGGCAATCTTCCACAGGTGAGGAGCGGAGGGAGCTGTAGGTGCGCCAAATCTCCAATCTGGAGGTCGGGTATAAAGGGGGGATGGAGACACCACACTACGCCGGATGATTGCACCTGTTAGGTAGCCCCAGCCTCTTGACTTTGCTTGCTCGTTTCGCTCATTTGAATTTGATATTGGATTTTTTTGGCTCTGAACCTTGGACTGTTTTTTCTGGATTAAGCTTTTGGATTATCCTCTGAACCCTGTTTGTTACTCTGTTCAGGAAACATCACTCTGCACAATTCTCTCGCCGCTCAAACCCCGGATTTCCTGAACCACGTCCCATCCTCCTCTACAACTCCTGCCTGTTCATCTCCACTGCCTCACCCGCCTCAGCCCGCTGAAGCTCCACCAGCACTCACCTTGGCAACCCACCTTTCCCGCACATATTGGACTGTTACATGGACTAAAGCCGAACGGCACATCCTCACTGGACTTTCCAGTGCGCCTTTTGTTCCCGTTTTAAAAATAAAATAACTTTTCTTTTACTCACCCATTGAAGTCGTGTTGATTCTGCATGTCTTGGGTTAATCACCTCCCTCGAGTCATGACAGAATCATCCGGCCATAACGTTAACCCAGCGGAATCAGCACTCGCCGATCTGGCTAACAGGATGTCCCAGCAGGAGCAGACTCTTCCGGTGCTCATGGAGCAGCTGACAATCGCAAACCAGCGTTACCAGCATTTGGAGGCTATGGTCCAACAGCTTCACGAGCATTTTCCAGCTCCAGCGCCAGCCCCAGCATCAGCTCCAGTTGCTACTTCCGCTTCAAGCCCGGAACCTACGATACGAACAGTGAGTCCGCCCGGACCGGAGACGATAGGACCTAGGGAAGTCACCCACTTCCGTCCAGCTCCACCTCTGCCATGTCCTACGTTCTCGGGTGAGTTCGAGGATTGTTATGGGTTTTTACTACAGTGCCGCCTGGCGTTCGAGAACTCCCCACATGCTTTTATGACCGACTCTTCTAGGATCTCGTTTACTGTTGGGACTTTTGAGGGGAAAGGCTCTTAGGTGGGCAGAAGCAAAGAGCAGAAACGCTGAATTTTTGTCTGGTCCCTATGCTGACTTTTTGGAGGATTTTAAACAGACTTTCTGCAGTTCTGAGACCACAACTGACATAAGGAAGAAGATCTTGCATCTATCTCAGGGGAGGAGAACGGTGGCAGAGTAATCTCTGGAGTTCAGGACGTTGGCGGCCATGGCGTTGTGGAATGACGACGCCTTAAAGGCAGCTTTTATTGAGGCCCTGAGTGACAGAATAAAGAATCAGCTGGCTCTGTGTCCCGAACCATCCACCCTGGATGAATTAATCTTTCTATCCATCTCAATCGATAAGAGATATCGTGAGCTTCAGAGGACGTCAGCGGTGGAGTTTCCACCGTCTCCTACACCTCGCCATCCTACCTCTAGACCTTCTCCCGCAGAGTCATCGGAGGAGCCTATGCAGTTGGGAAGAGCCCATCTAACCCCAGGGGAACGACAACGGCGCATCAGCAAGGGCCTCTGTCTGTACTGTGGATTTCCAGGACATTTCGTTCAGACATGCCCGGTGTTGCTAAAAGGTCGAGCCCACCAGTAGAACTGGGAGCCCTGGTGGGTAGTAACACTGGAAATAAAACCTCCCGGTTCCTCATCGAGTGTACTGTAACTTGGAATAATCAACGCCACCTGACTACTGCCCTAATAGACTAGGGTTGTGAGCAGTCTCTGGTGGATTCCCAACTGGTCTGTGCATGGGGTAGCTCTACTGAACTTCTCCCCAAACCAGTGTCGGTTACCTCACTGGACGGCAGAGTACTGTCTACCATCACCCACAGGACCCTGCCACTCTAGCTCCAGGTTTCAGGTAACCACACAGAGACACTCTCACTGTTTGTTTTCCCATCCTCGCAGAACCCTGTGGTGCTTGGGCATTCTTGACTCAATAAACACAACCCGCTTCTGGACTGGCGAGCCAGCAGAGTTTAATCCTGGAGTCCGGAGAGTCATCTCACATGCCTCAACTCAGCACCTACCGTGTCTAAGGACTCCGGCTTGGCGCCTACTGAGCCCCCCGATCTTTCCCAGGTACCCCCTGTTTATCACGACCTTCAACATGTGTTCAGCAGGGACCGGGCTGCCACGCTACCTCCTCATCGCCCTTTTGATTGTGGCATAGACCTGTTACCGGGAGCTCCGTTGCCATCCAGTCGTCTTTACAGCCTCTCAAAACCTGAACGTGACAGCATGCAGACCTACATAACTGAGGCTTTGGCAAACGGGACCATTAGACCATCTACCTCACCCCTGGGGGCGGGTTTATTTTTCGTCGCCAAGAAGGATGGGTCTCTCCGCCCTTGCACTGACTACCGGGGTCTGAATCAGATAACTGTCAAGGACAAGTACCCACTACCCCTACTGTCTTCCACTTTCGAACCAGTCCAAGACACCACCATCTTCACACGGTTGGATCTCCATAACACCTATCACTTGGTTAGGATCCGCCAAGGGGATGAGTGGAAGACGGCTTTCAAAACACCTTTGGGGCACTTCGTATACCTGGTGATGCCTTTTGGTCTCACCAATGCTCCAGCGGTGTTCCAGAGACTGGTGAACTCTGTTCTGGGTTATTATTTGAATGACTTTGTGACTGTCTATCTGGATGACATTTTGATTTTTTCCAGGTCCATCACTCAGCACCAGAGACATGTTCGAGCTGTTTTACAACGGCTTTTGGAGAACAGACTGCTTGTTAAAGCAGAAAAGTGTGAATTTCATGTACTTGTTGTGAAATTTCTAGGTTTTGTGTTGGAGAGCAGGCGACTGAAGGCAGACCCAGACAAGGTGCAAGCTGTGAAAGAGTGGCCCATTCCTACCCCCAGCAAACAGCTGCAGCGATTTCTGGGCTTTGCCAACTTTTATAGACGGTTCATTAGAAACAAATAGTCAAACCACTGCTCCACTAACGTCTCTCACCTCCACTTCTAAACCTTCTGTTTGGTCTCCAGAGGCCAAGGCACCCTTCCGGGCACTCAAGAAGAGGTTCTCTGAGGCCCCGGGACTCTGCAGGCCTGACACTACACAGCAGTTCACCTTGGAGGTGGATGCCTCGGACACTGGGGTGGGAGCGGTCCTCTCACAGGTATCCCCTGCAGATCACAAGCTCCAAGCTCCAAGCTCTTGGGGGCCCGGGTCGCCTTAACCTCGGTATTCCACCCACAAACCAATGGCCAGTGCGAGCGCATGAATCAGGAGCTGGGCACCATGCTACGCTGTGTGTGTGCCACAAACCCCTCTGCCTGGAGTGACCACCTCGCTTGGGTGGAGTACCCCCACAATAGCCACGTCTCCACTGTCACAGGTCAGTCTCCGTTTGGTCTCTATTGGATATCAGCCCTCCTTGTTCCCGCTTCAAACAGGTCCCACCACTTCCACGCCTCAGTTTCTTCGCCAGACCCGCCGTATATGGGCGGCCACAAAGGCTGCCCTCCTACGTACAGCTGAGAACCAGCGGCTGGCAGACCGGCATCGTCGCCCAGCGCCAACCTACTCCCCGGGGCAAATACCTACTCCCCGGGGCAAATGGTCTGGTTGTCATCCAAGGACATACCCCTCAAGGCGACGTCTAGGAAGTTTGCCCCAAGGTACCTTGGTCCGTTCAAGGTGGCGGCTGTTCCGACCCCAGTGACCGTTCGCCTGGACCTCCCGCAATCGCTGAAGGTCCACCCCGTGTTCCATGTATCCCTGGTCAAGCCCGTGGTTTCCAGCCCCCTGTGTCCAGTGCCTGCTCCGCCGCCTCCTGCCCAGCTCTACAATAAATAATAATACATTTATTTAGTCTGGCTTGCCAGGCTATGCTTGTGGAGCTCTGGGATGGAAACCTTTCCACCCGGTTCTTCCCAGCGGCAGCTCTGCACATCTCAGATCGCAGCGGCGCTTGTCTTCTCTGCGGCTGCCGGCTTGTGGAGGTCTCGGGAGACCTCTGTGTTCCACCAGGTTTTACCCAGCGGTCAGCCCGGCGTATCTCTGACTCAGAAGCTCTGGTGTTGTGCACAGTTAACTCCGGTTGTAGCTAGGTTGCTACCTCCGTTAGCTTAGCTCCCATCTCCGCATTAGCTTTAGGTTAGCTTGCAGCTAGTTCGACCGGTTGTCGTCAGTTGAGCCCAGCCTTACAGCCCCACCCTCAACTCCACCTCTCTTCCCTTTTGTGGAATTGTCTGGGCTTGACGGAACCTGTGACACGGTCAAAATGGCGGTGGGGGCCACCTCCCATTTGGCCTCAAAAATGTGTTATTGGAGTCTATCGAAACCCATTGTCCAATATTTATATGTCGATGGTGGAATCTTACTGAAATACCCTGACTTTTTCTGCTTTCACTTGTCTCTCTTCAAACCCCCCAACACACACACACACACACACACACACACACACACACACACACACACACACACACACACACACAGATAAAGTGGGTGGGGAAAACTGGTCATTTTATAACAAGCCTGATAATACGTGTATTATAATAATAATAATACATTTTATTTCAACAGCGCCTTTCTGAACACTCAAGGACACTTTACAGAGATAAAATACACAACAATAAAAGATAAACAGCATAAAACAAACAGACAGATTGGAGCAACGAGAGTAATTATTGGAATGCTAGACGGAACAGGTGAGTTTTGAGTCTGTTTTAAAGAGAGTGAGGGAATCAATGTTACGGAGGTCAGGAGGAAGTGAGTTCCAGAGCTGGGGAGCAGAGCGGCTGAAGGCCCTGCTCCCCATAGTGACCAGACGGAAAGGTGGGACTGAGAGGTGGATGGAGGAGGAGGACCTGAGGGAACGGGTGGAGGTTGAAGGATGAAGGAGGTCTGAGAGGTACGGTGGAGCTAGGTTATGGATGGCTTTGAATGTATATAGCAGAATTTTGAATTGGATTCTGGAAGTGACTGGGAGCCAGTGGAGCTGCTGAAGAACAGGGGTGATGTGGTGGAAGGAGGGAGTTCTGGAAATGATGCGGGCTGCCGAGTTCTGGAGAAGTTGGAGTTTATGGAAGGATTTGTGAGGAAGACCGAAGAGAAGAGCGTTGCAGTAGTCAATACAGGAAGTGATGAGGCTGTGGACAAGAATGGCGACCGAGTGAGTAGTGAGGGAGGGGCCATATTAGTTGGCCATTTCTCTGGGCTCCTGGGACATTTTAAGCTCCAACTAATTTTTATTCGCTTTTTAAAGGCTCAAACATCAGTTTTAAATTGCTGCTGAACCGCATTCTAGGTCTCCTTTAAACAAGAACATCTGACATCTTGATAATAACTCCAATTTGATGTCTAAATGAGCTCATTTCCATTCATTTTTCTAAATAAAGGCTGAATTTTCAGACTCATGTTGCATTTAGAATTTTTCTAAACAGTTTTACAAAACATTATTGCATCATTAAATGCATAGCCAACAGGGACTAATTTTATATTATTACAGGGCTTATTAGGGCCAAAGCACGCTTTAGACTGGAAGCAATGAACAGATAAACTTGTAGGTTATGAAAATGTTACGATATTATTCAAACGAAGCACCAACCCTACAAATATTCATGGCACACGGAGCACGTTTAAGACAGAGCACACAAAGAACAAATCTGTCTAAAAATACCATCAGTGTGCTTCACTTTTTCCATCTTCACACTAAATCAAGTGGCAGAACGACTCGATTCAGTCTGACTGTGCTGATAAATATTAGATGGGACGCTTTTATTCCACCAAAGCTTGTTTTTTCTTTTAGACGTGAACTACCTGGACTCTCAACAAACCTGGGACTGAAACATAAAGAAAGAAAAACATAAAAAAGGGAATTATAAATCAAACATTTCAGAAACAAACTGATGACTAAAAGAAGTAAAACCAACATTTTGGATTTCACATCAGCTGAACTCATCAAGGATTCTTCTCTTTTTTGGATCACTAAAAGCTTTAAAAACATAGATATGGCATCCTGAGTCGATCGGTACTGCAGCGGTGTTGTGGGACTTAATAAATAAGTGAATAAAAACACATTTTCTGTGTTGAAATGCTCTTATTGCAGCAGTTTCCGTGTATGCCCCGTGGCCAAGCAGCACGGGAACATGTGTCCCATTATAGCGGGGGGGTATACAAGCCCAGTTATACCGACTAAATAACAAATTTCATCATCTTTTCTTTTCTAGCTTGTTTCATCACAAAGTTCTCCTGTAATTCTCTTTGTCTTTTACCACCGATCGGATTACATCCGTCCTGGGAAACTATTCCTCCAGACTTATTGGAATGATTTCAGGAGCGGCACACAATCCAACGAGCGTGCGCGCACGGGGAGGCCGGTGAAACATCGGTGCGTCTACCTCTTGATTTATGATGCTTTATCGGTAATCAATATGGCTCTTTTAGGCTGTTTGGATGCAGTGATTGATACTCGGAGTGGTCGGCATATGGGTCGGGAACTCGAGCCGCGAGTCCCACTGTTCCCATATGAGTAACACTATCTGATCTCAAACCAGTGGATTTATTGTTTATGTTCAGGTGAATTAGCAGAAAATAAAGAGAAATTGCATAAAAAGCCACAACAACTGGGTGTCCAAATGTGAGAAAATGTGTTTTTTTTTCTCAGCTGTGCAGGAAAACAGCCCAGATGTCCGACTTGAAACATTTCTTGCTGCATTTGTAGATTTGCTCCGGTGGACAATGCACTCCCTGGTTTATTTAAGGGCGCTCCTTGTCTCTCTTTCATCTCCAGGCTGATTTGACAGGAGGGTCAGATGGAGATAAGGTTGTACAGAGCCGTCCTTTTGGGTCGTCTGTCAGCGGGCGGAGGCGGGACGCCCTCCGACACACATACTTCACCTCCGGCTGGGGATAGAAGACAGGGTAGCCGTTCTGATTGAGCTTTGATTAAATGTTGTTAACAATCTAGAGAACTGCTTTGGATTTTTCCTGACGGGGCTGGCGGATGAGCCGCTGGTTCTTTGAGGGAAAGCCCGACTCCTACGGCAAGGAAATAAACGCGTGAGTTTTAGCGAGTTTTTCCACAATGTAGGGTTTTAGGGTTTTACGCGTATTTTTCATTTTCAGTTCTTTTCTACTTGATATTTTCTCGTCGAAACCTAAAAAAACCTTTTCTGGATGGAAAGCAGACGCAGCTCTTTGTGGCCTAATCTCTGCCGCGGTAACAGCCGCTGAGGCTGATCCAAATTATTACAGAGGAATGTTTCATCCGAGGTGATGAAAGACAACAACCACACTCATCTTATCAGCTCCTGGTGATCAGGTCGGACACGAGTCCACCCCCACCCACCCACGCTGGGACAAAGAACTCACACACGCCGATACCACCTTAAAACACACAAACACACAATAAATAACCATAATCTCAATAAAGACTTCTTACTGAAGTTGTTGGCAGCCGAGAAGTAAAATCCATAAATATTTTATTTACCTTTTCTTCTCCACCTCTCGTGTTTGTGGTTTAGTTGTTTTCTATCAACTTTTACTTTTATACAATAAAAAAAATAAGTTAATAAAGTAGAAACAGGTTAAACACACTCGTCCTCAAATCAGTGTTAAAATTAATAACGATGAAGAGCAGTAATTAATTTGTAATATTTTCTTATATATTTAATTATCATAGAGACGCAGAAACAAGTCAGATTTTTAGGTAAATTCAACCTGAGCTTAAATATTATTGTTTTCATGGTGTGATGGATGTTCGTAAACCTATTTAGTAAACAATAGTGGAACATTGGGAAGTTAAGGACCTATTTTGTATAGCGTCTTCATGGGTTCTACAACCCCCCAGCTTTTAGGGAAGTTAGCTTTTATCTAATAAGGTATTAGTTTTATTTCTCGTTTCATATGATTATATTTTATTACTGGCTTTGCATGTTTTATATGATTATATTTTAGCATTGTTTCATTATTTACTGATATTATTTTACCTTCTATATGATTTATTTATTACTTATTTTCTTACTTTGTCATTAATATTAGCTCTTTTATTTTCATATTTTTTAATCCAGTGTTTTCTCTGTAGGGGCCCTCTGCCCCGGGGGCGGTGGTCGACTGTAGCTTCCTGGGCGCTGTATAGGTAGTGGGGGTCTATGCTCCCCCTCCTCTGAGCGCCCTGACTTAGCGTGGAAGACCTGATGCTGCCGGGGCAGATGGCTCCTCTGATGGCGTTTCCTTGCCTTACCTTACTTGGGTCATCTGGACTCAGCCAAATATAATTTTTAATGATGTGCGTGCGTGCGTGCGTGCGTGCGTGCGTGCGTGTGTGTGTGTGTGTGTGTGTGTGGGTGTGTGTGTGTGTGTGTGTGCTAATGTTTTTAAACTGTTATGGGAATTTGGGGTCATTTTAATTCTGTAAAACACTTTGCTTGAAAAGCGCTTTATAAATAAAATCTGGTTGATCTGATTGATAGTGAACTAGTTCTGGGTTTGTAAAACAAATTCTATTTAAGAAGCTAAACACTTTAGAAATAACCTTAAAATTCAGGCAGAAGCGTTCAGCTGGATGATTTGCGGCGTGAACCTCTGAATGAGATTAAAAATGTTAATAAATTTAATTTTTCATTTATTTCTGACTACTGTGGTATTTCTGAAATGATTAAAGCTAAATGTGTCATCGCTAATCATCTCAAGGTGCCTAGTGACCCACGTTGAGTCCCGAAACCCAACTTTGTGAACCATTGAGTCTTTTTTGTCAGAGAGCACCACCTAGAGGTGGGAAAATAAATGTGTCTAATCGTGCTGCAGACACGTGTAGTCAATAGTTTTGCACTTTAGTGCATTTTAGTTGAATTTAAATTTTCTGCCTAAAACTGTCAGCGTTGTGCTGTTGTCAAGTAAAAACTCTGCACTGCATTTGAATTTAAATCTGCCATCGCTATTGGCTAAGAGGTACCCTAGAATGTTAGCTGGTACCATATGATGTCACAATGTCGTTGTGAGCCTGTGTGTGTGTGTGTGTGTAGTTGTTAGTTGCTCCGCCCTCTCGGTCTGCTAGGCAAAAGCATTTGTTGCATTTTTCAAACAGGAAGTGGGAGTGGAGTAATACTCTGGTAGGGGGTGACTTGCTCTTTAAGTCCCTCTTGGTGATTACGCCTCTCGCTTGTGAAGGCGGAGCTCTAACCAGCCAACAGACCTAACACACGTCGCGTTACTGTGCTCATTCTCACAGTGTGGCGTTTATTTATAAATATGAATTTCAGAATTTTCCTCGTCATGTCGCCAACTCTTCATCAGTGTGGGCACGCGGCCACGAGCACGCTCAGTGATTGCGTCTGAATGTGAAGCTGTCACTTTTATGGATTTCTATAAAAATCATACATAATTCCTGAAAGGGAGAAAACTCTGGATTGCTGCTTTAAAGAGTCTCAACCACTTTCACCAGATGATGCTGATCTGTCTTTTAAAGAATCCGGTTTGGTTCGGTCCTTAAACTAGAGGTAGATGCTCCAGTCGGCTGAGCCACCAGACCGCAACAGCGGGTCCAGTTTAGGGAAAACAGGAAAAGTTTCTGTCCCTTCCTACCCGACGGAGGTTTCTAGCTCCCAGTTTTAAAACACAAACTCACAAAAGGATTTTGTTGGACTTGAGCGGATGTCCACAATCTCTAGATTTGGTTTTTAGATTTCATCTGACTGCTGACTTTAGACACAGAGCACGTTGGATAAAAACGTGTTTGCTGGAAAAAACAACCAAAAATAACATTAAGCCAGTAAAATAAAACATTAACCAGCTCAGTGGCCTAGTGGTAGAGTGTCCGCCCTGAGACTGGGAGATCAGGGTTCGATTCCTGGTCGGGTCGTACCAAAGACTTTGAAAAAACGGGACCCAATGCCTCCCTGCTTGACACGCAGCATTAAGGGGTTGGATTGGGGGGTTAAACCACCAAATGGTTCCCGAGCGCGGCCGTGTCTGCAGCTCACCGCTCCCCCAGGGGATGGGTCAAATGCGGAGAACAAAGTTTGCACACACATGAGTGTGTGTGACAACTAATGGGACTTTAACTTTAAAGCTTTGGAAGCACTACGTTCAGTTGGCATGATGGTTAAATCCAAATATTCCAAAGTTTCTGTTGTAAAAAAACGAATAAAAAGTGCAAAATCGTCAATAAAAACAAAAAAACAAACACATGTTTCAGAATCATTTTCCAGTGTTTTTTTGATTCTGTTAACCACAAGTGTAACAAAATGCCACCTGAGCACACACACACACACACACACACACACACACACACACACACACACACACACACACACACACACACACACACACACATTCTTGTATTTGTACTCATGTTAGGACTTTGTATTGACTTCCATTCATTTTAGTGAGTCCACTATGCCTAACCCTAACCCTAACCAGTGTATTCCTAAAGTTATGTGTAACAAAAACTCAATACACATCTTATCTGTAAACCTCACCCCTAGGGAGTACTCCGTATTTGAACCGGGATTTGGTCCTAACAAGGACCGTCGGTCGTAAGAAGGTTAGTAAACATCCCAAATCCGGTCTTCACAAGGGTACAAATACAAGCCCACACACACACACACTCATATCGGATCACACAGGCTGGTGTTTTATGTCCTGCGCTGCTCTGATTGCAATAGATTTCAGATGATGCTCAACACTTTGAAACTGAGTTCACAACCCGAGGGTGGAGAAGAACGAGAGGATCTGGGTGAGAACACTTCCATGAGGTGGGAATAGGGAGAGGCCGATGCTGCCAAGAGTAAAGACGTGCTCGGCTGAAATCTGACAGCAGCCTAATAAATGGCTTCGACACATTCACAACTGCTTGTGTTTTCCTGTGTGTGCAATTTAAGAAAGATGTATTCATAAGTTGGCGTTTATGATCCAATCTGTGACTGATTTAGCCGTCTGCTGCCTAGGAGCCAGGCCGGCGCTACGGGATACCCCATCCAACACTCAGCATTCCCCTCTCCGGGACAGTGAGACACTGGGATACCCCCGCGGGGCCGGAGCCGAGGCGGAGCGGCGCTGATCACCTTAGTCTAAACTGACGTGTCTGTGGGACACACGGGCGCACACACACCAGGTTGTGTGCACGGCGTGGGTTATGAAGCCGTCCCGCATAAAGCGAGGATGTGTTTGTCGGCCGGCGGTGTAGAGTGTCGTCCCTGAAGGGAGCTCGGGAGGTGTGCGTGCGTTTGATCTGCTGTACGTTTTTACGTTTCTGAGGCCAGGCCAGAATGAGCGTTGTGTGTTTTGGCATGTTCACGGGCATGTAACGGAGACCCAGAGAAAAAAACACTGCCTGCCTACAGCTCACACTCACACAGGACGCACAAAGGAAATACTCAGTGGCATTAATCCTCAGGCAGCTTTTCCCTCCACGTCTGGACAGTAATCATCAGGATGATTTTCACCACCGTCTTTCAAACATGCCCAGCTTTTGCCGCTGGGTTTTTGTATCTAAAAGACGAAACCCTCTCTCGGGGACTTTAAGGAGAAGCTGTGATGTAGAAACACAATGTGATGAAATCCAAAACAAAAAAGGAGCAACACGAAGCCGGGGCCACACTCGGCACGTTTCATCCGCCCTACACATCCGTCGTCGTGGTAACGAAGATGAACGTGATTTACAGCTCTGTGGTCATCCAGTGAGACCGACCCAGCGACAGGTTACGGTCTTCATGCCGCGTCGGAAAATCTACCACTCCGATCTGGAGTCGGACAACGAAAGTACACCCAAGGAGTGACGCCAAAACCTAGTGATGAATGTACGACGCGAGAGTAGCATTAGCCACATTAGCATCAAGGCTAACAGTGGCACTTTGGTCTCGGTGTCTGTCGACTTTTCGCGACGTATACTTTTTGGTAGGGCTGCACGATATTAGGAAAACCTGCGAGATTCGATAATCATTAATATTGCGATGATGATATTACTTGCCATAAATAAAAACTTAACCCTTTGATGCATAATGGTCACTACAGTGGACAGATACTCAAAATTGTTATTTATTTGTTTTTGCTATCAAGCACAGCTGTTGAAGACTTTATTGCATTTGAGCCCCTCCATTTGGACTTCAGTAAGCCAAGCCAACATATTTCATGCTCAGAATACACGCTGTCCACTGAAGTGGACATGTAATAAATTATTTGTAAATTATAAAATTTTACAAAAAATATTTGTTGAAATTTGTTTCATTCACACCTAAAGACGAATGAAAAAAAATTGTTAAAAAAATCATGGTTGAAGATTTCAATTCATGCATCAAAGGGTTAACTCAGGAACAAGAATAATCAAAAAAAAAAAGAAATAAAAAAATCATAAAAATGAGAAAAATGAGAAAAACAAAAAATGTGAGGAAAGGGAAAAAGAAAATGAACAAGAAAAGGCGATCAGTGGATCCCGGGAAAAGCAGAATCAGCAGAAGAGCAGAACAAAGCTAACTCAGGTGTTTGCTAACCATCAAAATTAAGTGCCGTCCGCCTCGGGGGCGGGCATCTAACCTATGAGAACCCACCTGATTGGCCAAATGGGTGAAGAGCTCTATTTGATTTGTTAAAAGACATCATGTTTCTGTTTGATTGACAGAACGAGTTATGTGAAGCAAACATTTCAGCTGACCACTCATTGCGATATTTATCTGTTCTTTGCGATATGCATATTGTGCATGCTGATATTGCGATAACGATATATTTACGATATATTGTGCAGCCCTACTTTTTGGCGAGTGTGCTCGTGACTTTAGTGTGTCCTGCTAGAGCGAGACGCCGTGTCGTTTGGCTGAAAGCTGTGTTCGTGTGG